>NC_056737.1:1939320810-1939413893 GCF_019279795.1 Protopterus annectens | reverse complement strand
TATATATATATATATATATATATATATATATATTATTATATACAGATATATCTGTATATGTATGCATACATGTATATATTTATATATTGCTGTATAAATATATCTATCTAACGACATATGGTTGTATGGGTATCTGCATATCTATATGTGGGTATTTCTATGTATTCTGTCTCTGTATGTATACATTTGTACTATGGAGAGGGAGAGGTATGTCTTCATGTAGCTATGGGTAGATATACACACACATACCTTTACATATCTACATCTAAATCTGGTTATTCCGTTCTTTGCCATGTAGATTAGTCTTTGCTGCAGTGGGACTCATAGTGAGTGTGGCTGCTCATTGGGTGACGCCTTTGCCCAATGACCACTTTTGCTTACATCCCTGGGGCTGTCCATATAGACCCACATCAGCCGACACCTGCACACCTAGACCCATAACTAGCTACCCATAGTTCCCCCACCCGCACCTCTGCTACAGCACCCATCCTTACTTTGAGTGCAGGTCGGGTCTGAACACACCACTACACGCTGCCCACTCTCCCCTTCACGGGACCCATGCCGTACGTTGTCTCGACCCATGGGTCATCAGGCTTTCACACCCTTGTATTCCGGGTATGTACACACCCCAGCCAGAATGGTCTTTGCATCAGCTTCCTTTCATAATATGTCAATTTTTGGGGCATCCCGGAAGGGACGCGCCTGTGTGTGTTCCAAGATTAGATTTCACAGGTGCACTGTGTACCCCCCTGGTTGTATCCTGCCTGTGGTCTGGGGAGAAGTGGACTATTTACATTGTTTGTGGGTTTGTGTGTGTTTCCTCTGTGTTTCCTCTGTCCGGCTGGGGGGGGGGGTCATGCTACGTGTTACTTGATTCTTGCTTACGCCCATCACTTCCATTGGCATAGCCTGTGAACATATGTCATTCTTGTGTGCTGTTTCCTATCATAGCTATATATCTGTGTATATCTACGCACGCACGCACACACACACACACACACACACACACACACACACACACACACACACACACACACACACACACACACACACACACACACACACACACACATATATATATATATATATATATATTTGTATATGTCTGCATATATATAATATATATATATATATATATATATATATATATATATATATACATATACATACATACATACATACTGCTGTATATATTTATCTAAATCCATGTGGGTGTATGGGATGTATGGCCTTAATCTTGCTTGTTTATTGCTATGATGGCTTAGTGGTTGACTACTGTGACTATAATGAACAGGGTCCTGGGTTTGAGCCTTGCAGAGGCAATTTATTTTGTTGCTGGGCAGAACTTGGGCCATTGGTTCCAGAGTGATTAAGGCACTTTAAAGTGGTTGTAAGTGGGTTTGCATGATGGTAAGCACTGCTAACCTCCAGTTACAGTTTCTTCCACTCAGTTAGCTTCTACTTTGCTTACTCTGTATGGGCAATGCTTACCCCCGTGCAAACGCACTTGGACACACTTACTGCTGCTTATTTGTGCTTAGACCTGCTTACTTGTGCCTTATTAATTATGACACTTACACTTCACATGTGCATTTCATGCAGTACTCCAGTTCACATTTAAATGTTACTATTTAGGTTATATGGCAAAACAATGTAAAATTATGTTCATATACAGATTTTCCGTGGAAAATATTTTGTACTGCAGTGGGACTTGAACAGGGAGTGCTTGTTCATTAGGCGGATGCTCTAACCACTCCACTATTTCTGTGCTGCTTCATTTGCATATATATTCCTTGTTATCCCCTTCAGCCTTTTCAGCTCCTTTATCCGTAGCTAGGCAATGGGCAAACCCATGCACCTACAGTTAGCTGTACTCTGGGTTTTAAAAACAATAAATAATAGGGTTTATTTGTTTTATTTGACTGTACTGTTGCTGTTGAACCCATGGGGACTGTTGGTGGGGATATGCAGACACTTATGAGCAGTCTCTCTCATTTATTTACACATTCGTCTGTTCTACTTTGCAGGGATGTGTTTATTCTGAGAGCTCTGCTCTCAGACACGCCCCCTGCACTCGTCCACGCTCCGTGTAGCATTTGGAGTTCAGGCAGCGCGCCTTCATTAATATGCATGGCGTGCTGCCGTCCTCCTCTTAAACTGCAGCTTCTGTGCAGGACTAGATTAGTCCTGCATGGAAGATTAGTAAATCTGGGGGAATATCCCTGGATGCCTTCTAAATAGCATGAAACATAACCTAACAGGGCCTCTGCAATTACTATTTAACTATAGCCTTCAAACTGGCTTTGTACCTCATGAATGCAGAAAGGCAACAGTCATCCCTCTGTACAAAGATAGGCTATCTACAGACCCTGGAAACTACAGACACATAAGTCTTACTAGTCGTATATGTAAAGCCATGGAAAGTATTATCATAGAGGTAATCAACAGAGATATAGTAAACCTCTAGACCGGGGGTCTGCAATCTTCACGATCAAAAGAGCCGTTTTGGCCCCTCTCCCACCAAATAAAGTTCATCAGGAGCCACAAAACCTATTCAACCCCTAAAATGAAGACAACACAACATATAAAGTTTTATATATAGTTATTATACTATATATAAAATAACTATGTATATAGGAGCAATATTTAAAATCCATCCCTATTTTTGTTTGTTTGTTGGTATTTATATTGAGATCGCTCAGTCACTCTCAGTGTGTGTGTGTGTGTGTGTGTGTGTGTGTGTGTGTGTGTGTGTGTGTGTGTGTGTGTGTGTGTGTGTGTGTGTGTGTGTGTGTGTGTGTGTGTGTGTGTGTGCATGCGTCTGTGTGTGCCTCATACTTCTCAGCCTCTTGAAAGAAATCTGGACAAAGCCATAAATAATGGGAGGACAAAGGGCCAAAAATACTGACACTTTTTAAATGTTGCTCTTACAAACTTAGAAAGTTGATAAAATAACAGGTTTTTGCATTAGCATTAATTTTCTAAAGTCTGAAACTCAAATGTCTGTCTATATGTTCTGACTTCAGCCCTCAGTGATTTGCCAGAAAAAAACACAATTTTATGAGAAACAGACCAAAATATGAGGCAGAAATTCAGACATTCTGCAAAAATCTGTACAGTTGCGAGGTAATTGTGTGTGTGTGTGTGTGTGTGTGTGTGTGTGTGTGTGTGTGTGTGTGTGTGTGTGTGTGTGTGTGTGTTTGCTTGTGTATGTGTGTGTGTATGGAAACTACATGTTAAGAGAAACTGTTATTCGAGCAAGATTCTAAGTTTATAACAGCAATATTTAAAATCCATCACTATTTTTCTTCCTTTGTTCCCCCTTTATTTCTGACTCTAGTCCAGATTTCTTGTGGTAAGAGTTTCAGAGGTATGGTGGAGAGGTATAGAAACCTTTCAGGAGATGTTGCTGCTGCCAAGGGATTGCTTGATCACTCTCAGTGTGACTGGAATGCATGGCAACAGAAACCATGTTATTCTAGCAAGTTTATAAGTATATAAGAGCAATACTTAAAATCCGTCACTCAATCACTCTCAATGTGTGTGTGTGTGTGTGTGTGTGTGTGTGTGTGTGTGTGTGTGTGTGTGTGTGTGTGTGTGTGTGGTGTGGCAGAGTGGCCATTATTTTTCAAAGCTACAGGGAGCCACAGCAGAAAGGTGGAAGAGCCACCTGTTGCAGACCCCTGCTCTAGACACTGGACCCAACCCAGTTTGTTTTCGACAAGGGCAGATCATGCCTACTCATCCTGGTGGACTTCTTTGAGAAGGTCACCAAAGCAATGGATGAGGGTGAAATCGTTCACACTGCCTACCTTTATCTGGCCAAGGCATTTGACATGATACCCCACTCGGGCATTGTTGACAAACTCAAGTGGTTAGGTACAAACCCGTATGTCACCCAGTGAATAGCCAGCTGGCTCACAGACAGGACCAATGAAGTTAGAATTGGGGAGTCCACCTCTACAAAGAGGCCAGTCATAAGTGGAGTTCCTCAGGGTTCAGTCCTTGGACCACTTCTTTTTGGCATTTACTTCTCAGAAGTCAAGGCCAATGTCAGTGGTCTCTGGCTGAATATATTTGCAGATGATTGCAAATTAGGATCTGTCATCGAATCTCGCACTGACACAAATGTTCTGCAGGAGGGGCTGACAAACAACTGGTGTCAGAGCCATGGACTAAAACTAAATGCCAAGAAATGCATAATAGTATCCTTTGGGAAGTCATCTATCCCTGGTATCTATCATATTGACGACACACCCCTTAGAGTGGACCCATTAGTCAGGGACTTAGGGACACACATAGATAGTAATCTAGCCTTTGACCATCACATGTCTACAGTGGTGAGAAAATCATTCTATGTTGCACAACTTATAAACAAAGGTATGTCATCCAAGTCCATGGAAGTCACTGTTCCACTGTATTTGGCATTCATCAGACCTATCATTGAGTACAGTGCCCCCTTTAATGTGTACCTATCCAGACATATCCAACAATTGGAATGTCCACAGAGGTTCCTCAGTAAAAGAATACACGGCATAAATAAAATGTCCTGTGCAGACCTTCTCAAGGCCCTATCCCTGTATTCTGTCTCCTACAGGCTTTTGAGGGGAGACCTATGGCTGACATACAGAGCATTCAGACCCCACTCTGATGGACCTCCTGCATATCCATAAAACAAACAGTACAGGAATAACCCATTCTAAAGACTTAAACCTTACCTGTGATATACGTAGGACCTATTGGAGAGATAGGTATGTATCTTAGAGACTACCCCATCTATGGAACAGGCTCCCCATCCATGTGAAGTAGAATTTCTCCCTAACCCAATTCAAGTGCAACTTGGACAATTGGATGGGAAACAGGAAATTCATCCCTGGTTTGGCCCCTATGTATTGAATGGACATAAATAACCTGTAAATGTTTAATCTCCCAGGTCCACGCTTATACTTATCAAGGGTATCAGAACTTGTCAAACATATGGGATGCATGGCTGGGCTTAAAAATGCCCTTGTGGTCATTAGTATAGTAAACATCTCTGAACCTATGAAAAAAGAATCTACAATTGTATTTAGATATGTTACCAATATATGTAACTCCGTACAAATTGCAGAAGAAGACATTACCGAGCATGTTGTGGGTGCTGTGAAGAGCACTTCTGGCTAACATCAAAGATTGAAAGAATATTAATTTCATGAACTTTAATCATACTTTGACTTGGGAATGGGGTCCCTTCCCGTCATGGTATTAGAAACCCAAAAGACTTGGAGACATTATAAAAACTGAGTTAGAAGTTTGATAAAATAACTGTTCACAGTAATTAGGACTGTTCATAGAGATTCATGCAATATAACAGAACTAAATAGGATATATTACTGTGCAGCAAAATTAATAATGGATAAAGTCTTACCACAAAAACACAGGGCAGTAAAGGAAAGGAAGGGGTGAAATCAAATGCCATCATGGAAGTGTCAAATAGAGAAAGCTGTAAAGCAACTGAGACAAGACGTGTCACCATTAGAGTATAGAAGAGGGAACAGATCAATAAAAAAACTCAGAAAGATAGATGTGGTAAAAGCAATGTGCAGTATCAGAGCAGATCGGGAGCTAGTGTGCACTATCACAAATAATAAACAAAAATATCAGCATAGACAGAAAAACTAAGAATATATGCAGATAAAACTAAAGGAAAAGTACAAAATAAGCAATTTATTGATGACCCAAAAAAAAGTTTTATATAGAAGTAGGAAACAAGTAAAAGGAATTGAAACACCACCAAAAAAAGAAGAAATCAATACATTTTGGAGAAATGTCTTTGAAGTCTTGTGGAACATAACAAAGATACTAAATGGATAGAAGAAGGAAAAGAAAGAATACAAATTTGAAATGTACAGGATATGCAATGTGATGAAGCAACGGCCAACGAAATTGAAACAAAGTTAAGAAAAGCCTCTAACTGGAATACCCCAGGCCCAGATGCAGTATCTTACTTCTGGCTAAAAGTATTAAAATCTTTACAGGAGGATTTAGCCATGAGTAAGAACTATTTATATGAGCACTCTGAACAGACACCAGCCTGGTTAACAGGAAAAACAATACTCGTACTTGAGTGAACCTGCAAGCTATCCTAAAATCTGTAGACCAATAGCTTGCCTTCCGATGATGTATAAACTACATACTGGAACTGATGCCGACAAGAGTTTATAGTCATTTAGAAGAAAACTCAATCATGGCAATAGAACAAAAGTATAATAAAAAAAGTCATATGGAACAAAGGATCATTTGCTGTTAAATAAAGTCATAATGGAGAACTGTAAAAAGGGGGCAAATCTCTAGGGCCATTAGCCTAACAGCCTCCTATGAACATTGGAATCAGTACACATATCTGTTATATCTACCCATAGACGTGCGCGTGCACACGCATGCACACACACACACACACACACACACACACACACACACACACACACACACACACACACACACACACACACACACACACAATAATAAGGTCAAAGTGATGTAGCTTAAAATTCAGCTCATTGTGTGTAAACCGCATGGGGCCACGATACTGTTGTTTAGCCTAGCAAAAGTGGGGTGTTATGTAGTAGATAACACATTTGCTGGAAGCTAACAAAGCAAATATCTGTTGGGGGTGCCAAGGAAAGGCAGTGATTCCTGGAATGTAATATGAGCCATACTACATATTCCATCTCCATAACCTGTTTTGTTATCTCAGACACGGTACCTCCATACATTCCAAATGTCGTTCTCAGACACACTACCTCCCTACATTCCAAATGTCGTTCTCAGACACACTACCTCCCTACATTCCAAATGTCGTCACCACATACTCATAATAATGCATATCATCATTATCCTCCTTCCCCCATTTTTCTACATGAGATCAGAGTATCATGTGACCTATCGCAACCAGTTTTGATTCAATGCCAGTGTCCTCCTACCTTCTTTGAGAGTCATGTCTGAGTGTTGCAGTCTTGTCTCACATAATCCATCCCTCTCTTTGCTGGATGACCTCATTTTCTCTTCCCTGTTTCTCTCAAAACCTCATCACCAAATTGACTTCTGTTTTCCTGAACATGTGTCTGAAAGACTGTAATCTGCTTGTTTTGACCTTCTTTGCAAATGAAGCTGCTGTGACTTCTGCAATGATGTCATCATTTCATTCATGTGTTCCACAGTGTGCATCGAACCATTATCTAAGTCACTTCATGCCCATCACATCCACCTTCCTAAACTGCTCAGCCTTTACTGCCCAGGTTTATGTACCATAAAGAAGTGTTGGTCATAATGTGGGTTTGGGCACCTTACTTTTCAGCTTCTTTGACATTATTCTGTCACACACACACACACACCCTCACATTCTGTGCCATTTGGCTGCAGCCCCCTCTGATTCTAGCTTTGAGTCCCCCCATTCAGACTTGCCTTCTCCTCAACAACCCTTCACAGATACTTGAAACTGTTTTCCTGTTCTATCTTCCCTTCACTCACAGTTTTCTGCTTCTTCTGATTTCTCCATTTGCTGCTTTGACAACTGTCTTGTCCGTACTCAGTTTCATTCAATGTGACTTCAATTTTGTATTCACACACCAATCATTTGCTGAACTTCTTGTTCACAGTCTACTTGTAATGATACATCGTCTGTGTACATCAGCTTTGTTGACCTTTCCCCTCCAACCAGTTTATTACTGTAGTCCATCACCAGTATAAACAACAGTGAGCTCAGAGCTCAGCCTTGATGCACACCAAACTCCACTGGTAACTCCTCTGCAAATCCGAATACTGTTAGTACTTGTGCCATTGGCTCCTTCTACATAGTCTGCACTATTTCTATCAGTGTTTCTGGGACCAAATCAGCTTTGTCAGAAGCTTTCTGCAAGTCTGGGGATGCTTATTTGGACTCCTTCCTCATCTAGGATTCCTTCCTCATCTTTAGCTTCTTCTCCACTATCTGTCTCACTGCCATCATTAGATTGACCATGCCACTTCCTGATCTGAACCCAAACTGCTCATCTCCTGCCTTCCTTTCTGTTTACATGTGTCTATCAATCATCCTTTCCTGCAATTTCTGGAAACGTGACAGGAGTTTAATGAAAAAAACAACACCGGGGAACTTGATGTGAGATTATATAACAAAGGATGAGATAACAAAACTACAATCTCTTGCATCACCAGTTATATTCACAGTAATCTATGAATAACAGCAAACTGGTTGAGCTCCACATAAAAATTGCACATACACAAGAAATCAATCAGTATCTCAGTGTTCCACTGCATGGCTGATTGTGACTGCAGGTTGTCTGTATCAAGCAAGCCAAGTGTTTGATAAGCTTTGAGACACTAAGTGTTCCCATCATGGACCACTGTGACAGGTGTACCTAATTAGGCTAATGGGGTCTAATGCCACTAAGAACCTGAATGTGTACAACTGTAGAGCATATGTGCAGAAATCCTTATCAGCAATTCACAATTAAAGACTTACATTCCTGGACCTTTAACCTCAAACCAGACTGGACTACCTAACAATACACAAAGTACAAATGCATACATGCATATACAAGCAAATAGTTGGCTAAATCCATCTCATGAAGAAACAAACTGACTAACCATGATGTATTCAGTAAAAACAAACAGAACTGAAGTAAAAATAAATCAAAATGGTGGCTGTTCCCATCCAAGAGTAAGTAGCCACCCACACACCCACATCAAAGTTAAAATAGGAAAATTTTGAAATAAATAAATAAATAAATAAATAAAATGTCACAGCACATTACTGTGTAGTAAAAAAATACAGCACAAGTACAAAAAATAGATAATTGTACCCATTTATTCCTCACCATGCACCCACAGAACAGGAACTGAAGCCACTGACTTATCACTGCCTTACAAGCTGTCAAAAATAAAAAGTTGCACTTACCTGTAATACCCAGCACCTGTCTGTTGTATTTATGGTTCACACAGTCTTCTGGTAGTAGTCTTCCTCTACAAAGACGACAATTTCAAAATAATTCCTTCAAAAAAATTAGCCACGTGGTTGATATCCATGTAACAAGGCATCACGCAACAGTACTGTCTCTTCTTTTACAAGAGAAAAGACTGCAAGAAAGTCTCCTCCAGCTTCCACTCTGACTGCGTGTTCTGAACTGAAACAAAAATCCTGTAGGAAGTTCAAAGCATATTATACCTCCTACAGAGCCATACCCCACCAATAATGGCTGATGTTGAATCTCTGTCTCCACCACCTCGTTAATGTGAATGGGAACATTTTCAACTCTTTTCAGTGTCTCATTGAGATGAATTGAGAAGTTTTTTACCTGCCTTCACTCCTGCTGTGGTATTGTCTTTGCAAAAGAAGTTTTGTTTAAACAGAAGATTCAAGTGACTAAGGAACTCCTCAACACTTAGCTAAGAATAACGAGACCACATTTATAGTGTGTGTGTGTGTCTGTCTTTCGGCTTATCCCGGTTAGGGGTCACCACAGCAGAACTCCGATCCGCTAATGTTTGGTAGTGGATTTTTACGTGCCGAGTTACCTGCCCTGACACACAACCTTCAATGAAGGGATGCCCATTCACGCATGCCTCCACACAGAAGACGCTCTAGCTGAGAATCGAACGGGACAACGTCTTGCTGTGAGGCGACAACACTACCGCAGTACCACTACCGCGGATTTATAGTAAATCTCTTAAAAACTGAAATACTATCAGTTTCCTTACCACATAGTGTAACTTTTCATAAAAGTCCTTATAGTAATTATACAATGTTAGTGAAAATGTAAGGTAATGACATAATTCATACAAATTGTGAACTGTGTGTGAAGACTGAGATGAAAGCTGCCAACAAAAGTTTAAAGCCTTGTATATGGGCAATGGTGATACAGACTGACTACATCAGAATACTTTGCAAATTATCGTATTTTACGAGGATTCATGTGGATGACTATGATCACTGTCCCTCAGTAGTACATGGCAAGTGATATAAAAAATCATTCTTCTATAATAACCGAGGCATTCTGAACTAGACTGTGTGACGACTGTAGCTGTGACATAGTAGTTGAGTAAAATCATGCATACAAAATATTTGGTCAATACTGTTCTGCATTCCAGAGTCACCTAAATTAGGACGGTTTGTACCATGAAATAAAATCTTTCAGCAGCAATTAAGCAGTGTCGACAAACTACTGCACAGCATAGTAACACCTACAAAGTGGAAACTTGAAATGCCCACAGTGTAGCCTGTTACAAAATGGCATGCAACTGAGGGGAAGATGCAGGTTCTGTATCCTGCCAGGGGACACAAAGTGGCTGCTGGATGACATCATTCTGCACAAGTCAGAAGCGGATAATAAATGGAAATGGTGAAGAAAATGGTTTACTAAATCAATGTCGGGCTGCTTATAGAATGACAGTCATAGATGGGTCACATGTTGAAGGATGGCTTGTCAGCTTAGAGGTATGATTCTCACTTTGGGTGTGAGAGGTGCCAGGTTCATATCCCAGACAAACCAAGTGTTTTACCCAGCCTTGATGGATCTGTTGCACATGCTCAAAACAAACAGCACAGGAAACACTAGATCCGAGGATCTGAACTTCTTTTGTGACATAAGCAGAACTTACTTAATAGACAAATATGTGTCCCAAAGGGTCCCCACACATTGGAATAGGCTCCAAAACTATGTTCAAACAAAACCTTGACAATTTTATAGGAAATTGCAAACAACCTGGCCTCTATATCACTTATGGATAGAAGCTGTCAACAGTAAAAGTATTAACCTACCACACACCCTACAAATACACACACAAACCCATATTCACATTTACACACACACACACACACACACACACACACACACACACACACACACACACACACACACACACACACACACACACACACACACACACACACACACACACACACACACACACACACACACACACACACACGCACATGCACACAAACATATACATACACACGTATAGACACAAACAAAGACACATAGGATGATACTAAGCTATTGGCCCGGAGGCCTTTATAAGCCTAGCCAAGAATTACACCCATGTTCCCACAAAGTCAGCATCTGTTTTCCCTGCCCAGCAGGGACACAGGTAGGATCCCAGGGATGTATTTTCTGTTTCCCAACCAGTGATCCAAGTTCCTTTTAAAGAGGGCTAGTGAAGTACTCTGCTTGACATGGAGAGGGAGTCTATTCCCCAGATGGGAGTGTTTTTGGACACAAATCTATCCCACCAACAAGTTCTGTTAATGTGACTGGTGCCAGAAACATGGCCTCAAACTGGATGCCAAAAAATGCATTATCATCCCTTTTGGGGAGAATAATGTCCTCACAAATTATCAGATTGATAGTAAGGCACTAAGCACACAATCAGTCGTGAGGGACTTGGGCACCCAGGTTGATAGCAAACTGACTTTTGACCACCATATTGCCTCCAATGTATGGAAAGCATTCTACATAGCCCACCTCATTAGTAAGGGTATCACCTCCAGGGACAAGGTGGTCATAACATCCCTTTATTTTTCCCTTATAAGACCCATTATTGAGTACAATGCCCCTTTTGGCATGTACCTCACAAAGCACATGCAGCAGCTGGAGAGACCACAGAGGTTTCTCACCCAGAGAATCCAGGGCCTGAAACATCTACCCTACACAGATACACTAAAAGCCCTGTCCCTCTACTCAGTCTCCTACAGACTCCTCAGAGGTGGCCTCTGTCTGGCATGCACAACAATCTTAGACCCCGCCCTGATGGGACTGCTGCATATCCGAAAGTTAAGCTCCACTCGAGTAACCCACTCGTGTGACCTTAACCTGGTCTGTGACATCAATAGGATTTGTTGGAGGGACAGATTTGTGTCACAGAGACTCCCCCTTTTGTGTAATAGACTCCCTCTCCACGTAAAGCAGAGTACCTCGTTAAACCTTTTTAACCATAACCTGAATAACTGGATGGGGAACAGAAAATACACCACTGGGATTCCACCTGTGTCCTTGCTTGACAGTGGTATAGGGTGATCACTTGTTGGAACATAGGCTAAATTCTTGGCTAGGCTTGTAAGAGCCACAGGGCCAATAGCCTAGTAACTTCCTATGATCCTAAGTGAAGTGAAGCTGGTTTGGAGACTAAAATGCCTCAAAAGGTAATGGATGTATCTGTGTCAAGCTACAGTTTCTAATTCTATGTGTGCTGAACTAATGGCTAGACTAGAACATTAGAAAAGGAACCTGAGATGAAACAATGTGCTGGTATATCAGTGCAGGAAGAACCTATACAAGAGCTGGATTCACTCTGTGCTGTTCCTTGTGTTCAGAGACCCGTGAGAAACAGCCATGGCAGAGACTTCACCGCAGCATCCTTTTTATCTGTGCTAGTAGCAACAATGGGACTTCAATTCTTCACTTGATTCAGTAGCACATAAATGTCGCCTCTTTATTTTCTTGGAACTATAGCACCATTGAATGGACAGTTTTTTTAGGAGTAACTTATTTTGTTTGAGTCTTAAGCATGTGCAGATTACAGCATTAATTTGTTTGTAATGGGCCTGTATAAAAATTTCCATAGAAAGTGCTTAGAACTATGATTTCTGTTTATGTAAACTGGACTCTTCATACAGCTATCCCTTGGAAGAACTTTTCTAATCAAGCTTTGACTGCAGTCAATAAGAAGTTTGTAGAGTTTTATTTTCTAAGACTGAAGCTTTAACAGACTCTTATATTCAAACTGCTGTTGAAGTTACTTGTGCCATGGTCTATTAAAGTTCATAAAACATTACAAGATGCTCTTGTGGACTTGGGGCTGGGAAATTTCTGTTGATCTGCATGTTACTGACAATCATTTGTGCCATTTAAATAGTTTACTAACTGTTAAAAGTTAGAGGGGTGTGATGCATTACAGGGACTAACCCACTAAATGTTATATTTGTCATACTTAAAAGCATTTTGGTAGGGACTACCATGACATATTTTGTACTTGTGTGAGAAAGGCCATTCCCTTGGGAGTATGAGCCATCCTATATCAGCTGTGGGGATGTAGAACATTTCTGGCCAGACTGTCTCACTTTAAGACCATATAAACAAGAGAAGAACTCGGGGGGGTATGCATGCTGTTGTTGAACAAACGGTAGTGAGTCCTTGTTTTACAGGTCTGTTGTCCCAGTGGCTGCTGGTACTGCAAAAGAACAGCACGATAACCATTTTGGTTTTGGATCCTTCAGAGAACAATGGTACCAGGTGGATTCAGAAGATGAAGAAGAATCTGCTGTATTGGGGATGTCATTGGTTCTACTGTCAGTAGTTTAGTCGCAGGACCTTTATTGACAAGTTAGGGGATGACAAAAGAAAGGAAAATTCTATGTATAGTAATTGCTATAAATAACTGTGGTTGAAGTATTTACTTTAAATGTAAATAGTCTGAAAGTAGAGTAGAGGATGGTATTTGTTTTTTGAATGGTTTTATGGTCAGGGTTGTGAGAGTGTTTGTCTTTAAAATCTTTCATATATGGAGCAGGATAGGTTGTAACTGGTTGAAGGAGTTCAATATGTTCTGTTTGGTTTTGTGGAATGTTCTAAAGTTTTTATGTGGGTTATTAATACTGCTATAGAGATTGTGAATTGGGGTATGGGTGATCATTTGATGTTTGTTGACTAGGGTCATCCTTTTTAGGGTGTTGAATTTAAATGCTGCTTCGGATAGGACTTTTAGTCAAGAAATTTCTGAGGTTTTGGGTGATTAGCTTCGGGGGGGTTATACTTTATGTATGTGTGGTGAGGGGGGACTTCAGTTGCCCTCCATGTAATCCTCAATGGAAGAAGATGAAAGATTAGCATGATTTACTGGAATGCAGGGTCTTGTTGGTTGGTCAGGAGAGTATAATGTATTTTCATACAGTTTTGGCTACAGAAATAGATTTTTATCTTGCTTCTGTCAGTCTGCATATTAGTGGGCTTACTTCAAAGGTTACCATTTTTCAGATCATGTGCTATTGTTGGGAGTTTTAGTGCTTGGCAGGACAAGATAGATTGGGACAGATGTTTTTGATTTATTCAGTTATTCTTTTCTAGAATCAGTATAAGCAGTACTTTGACAGAATGTGGTAGGTTTATTGGGGGATGCAGGATTTTTATGTTAGATGGAGTTCCTCGTGGATATCATTTATACTTAAACTTAGAAGTGAATTTTGCTTTATTTTGAAACAGATGGTGTGTCTAACTGGATGGAGGTTGGTGATTTGGATAGTAAGCTTATAGAGATCTGGAGGCTGCATGAGGTTCGTATGTCAGATCTCCATAAAGAGTATAGCTTGCAGCAGTTTATTTGTATTGGTAAGAAGTGAAGGAATTGGTCTGCATTTTGCTGTGTAACAGGGAAAAGTCAAATTGGGAACAGTTTGTTTATTTATGGAGTTGTGGGAAGTAGTTGAAGAGGAGGGTTGTAAATTTGTACTAGTAGTACAGTTTTGGATGAACAGCTTTGCCTTAGGGAACACTGTGAACTATGGTAGGGGCAGTTTGAACTTTCTAGGTGTAAATATACTTTACCAGGTTTATAGGTGAGTGAATAGAGATTATATGACCATTTAAATCAATAGCAGAAACTAGTACATTTGAAGATTTTTAATGAATAATTATAGAGAGGTTATATGGTATCACATTTTTTTATGAAAGAAAGGTAAAACTAAGTTATTGAGTAATTGGAAGTTTATATTTTTATTATGATTACACTATTAGGGATTGTGGTTGCATAGGCTGGAGAAGTGATGTGGGAGGAGTTTTGTGGGCAGCATTAATGACAATAGAAGAATTAAGGGATTAGTATGGAGTGTCAGTTAGGGGTGCTGATGGTATGAATGTGTATATTAACAGGATATATGAAAAAAATGTTTACTGAACATGATTCTCAGCATATAGGGATAAGTATGTAGTACAGGTGTTGAGGTGCTGAGAGTAGGAAGGCTACTTTGGAAGTGGTAAGAGCTTATTGAAGAAGTAGATAAAAGGAGATTTATTCGTAAGATATTCATCCAGGCACCTCTAACCTGAAGCTGCTTTTTAGATTTAGCTGAAGAAGTAGATAATATGAAGGTTCCAAGGTAGGGTGGTTTGTCTAAATATATAAGTTTTTGTAACCTTTACTGAAGGATGAGTTGATAGAAATCTTTCAAAGTGTTTTAAACAAGGTAGCAGATTACTCTGTGAAGTGGATATATATATATATATATATATATATATATATATATATATATATATATTTTTTTTTATAGTAAAAAAGGGGAACTTGCAGGGTATACATAATTGGAGGCCTACTTTTTCATTAAATGTGAATCTGAAACTGAAGCTTCACAGGAACAGGTTGTCTAATACTATCAGTATGCTTTAAACATGTAGGATGAAGGGACACAGTATATTTTATTCTTTTTAGAGTGATCACTGAATGAATGGGTAGGTTGATGTTTATACTTCTCTATTAAGTCAAGATAATGCTTGTGGTAATATTAAACATGAGTCGTTATGGAGAACCATAGAGGAACTCAGAGGTATAAAAGGTTTTCAAGTTTATTAAGGGAGTTTACACAATGGGATGTGGGGGAAGGTTTTATTAATGGAAGGTTGATTAAGTTTTTATTTGAGTCAATGTAGCCTATATGGATAGATTTATTAGGGCTTTAGTTGCAATGTGGAAGTGACAGTTGTGTTTATAACTGTAAAAAACAAAAACACACTCCAATCCATAAAAGCAATCCATTTTTATTCAAAATTTAAACATGTAATAATTACAAAACTAACAACTTAAATATCTTAAAAATGACACGACATTTGTCAGCTGCTCCAGCATCCAAATAAAGATATGAACACATTTAAAATTAATTCAGCCTTATAAAATCGTAACATCCTTAGTGATAATTTAACTGAGCAGAATTTCAAAATGCTACTTAAAGATGTGTTGTCATTCAAACCTGGAAGACGAGTTTCAATTAAACAATTGCTAGTACAATTCATAGTACCCTAACTTGATTTCCCAGTTATTTTCCCTTATCATATGTGGAAATTGTTCTATGACAGAAAATAATTTTTTTTTTTGAAACATCTACAAACTTCTATTTCTTGCTAATGAGTTTGTCACATCTCCACATTCAATATCATTGTAATGCTCATAAATATGAGAATTTAAGGCCCTTTTCGTCTTCCTATGCAGTATAATTGACATTTTGTGCATATCACTAGGTATACCATTTTCTTAGTTTGGCAATTATGATATTCCCTTACTATTCTATATATGCCCTGTTCAGTGTTTAATTGCAATGTCTACACTTAAACATTGCTAGAATTATTTTAATACTAAGAGAACCTGGTCTTTCCGTATATGATTTTAAATGTATATTTACAAATCTTGGCATTTGACAAAAGCGGTCACTTAAAGTTTTGTCCAAGCCCAGAATGACTCAGTGCTTTCTAACAATATTTATACTATTTGCCTAACTTCAGTTAGACAAAACTGTAGCGTTAGAAAAATTCTAGGTTTATTTAGGTGTATGCTTGTGTCAGGAAAGATGCGGTATATGCAGATGAGCTGTGTGCATTGATTATAAGTCAAATGGATGTGGAAAAACTATTGGCAGTGTCTGTTGAATGGAAAGGTAAGACAGAAGTTAAGATAAAAGAACTAGTGTAAAATGTTTGTGTGTGGGGATTAGAATAGAGAAGTGTATGACAGAGGGTTGAGTTTTAGCATCATTTTAGGCAATAAAAGAAAATTTTATTTTTCTCTTAAAAATATTTTTAGTTCCTATACTTTTGTATGTGGTAAGTACTCTTTTATGTTAATCCCATTTAAAAGTGAGGTTACTACAAATTCAGACACGCCCCCTACACTCGTCCACGCTCCATGTAGGATTAGGTCAGGCAGCGCGCCTTCATTAATATGCATGGCGTGTTGCCATCCTCCTCCTAAACTGTCACTTCCGTGCAGGACTAGATTAGTCCTGCACAGAAGATTAGTAAATCTGGGGACTGTTTTTATTTAAAATAAAAATAAATAAAAACTGTGCTATTCCTTTTTTACTGAAGTTTTGGTTATTTGCCTTGTTTGTGGACTGCCTATATACAAATTTTACCATTATACTCATTTTGTTCAGCTGATACCACATTTACCCCTTGCGGTGTGATTTTATGCTTATTACTTTGTCTACTTATATATATCACAGAGTTTTCCTTTCCTCAACAAAGCTAGATAGAAATGTAGTCAGTAAAAGAAAGACACTGAATTTTGAAATTCCTTTTTCCCCAAATTTCTTACCCCACACTACATCAATACCTGTTGCTTTATCACATGTAAAACCTGTAAATGCATTTATTTATGAGCACAGGAACCTCCTACAGATATAAATGCAGGATCAATGCATGCATTATTTCCCCCATTAAAATGATGTCTTTAGGGCCTGTAATCAAGTTTGATCTAGTATTTTCTATTATTAATTAAGCAGCTCACTCAGACATCACTTCTTCAGTATCACCCAGCTCTACCCCTTCAGACAAACCAGTATCCTAAAACACCTGTTTTAATCCTATAATTTACCCCTTCCCAAAGCTTTTTATAAATGTTTTCTAAACATTTTATTTCATACAGGCTGTGCAGAACATTATAATACTGATCTTATATTGTCACCTTTCCTCCTAATATCTTAATTTTCATTACTGAGATTTAAAGTTAGTGAACTGTGGCATACATTACAGAACATGCATTCTTATGCAAAATGTTCTGCACCATTAACTTGCCCCTAATACTAGGACATTCTTCAGACATACAGCTAGGCACCTTGTAAAGAAAAACACAGTTTTCCACCAGAATAAAAACAAAAATGAATGAATGAATGAATTAATTAATTAATTAATTAATATGTTGTCAGCAATTTAGGAAGCTGCTTATTACTAAGCTAAAAAGTAGTTTGCTACTGCAAATTCAATAGGCGTGTTTATGCTTCAACCGTTACCGCAAATGCAGCATCGGCATTCATTTATGAAGCTGTTACTACAGTCCTGCACCATTGTACCCTAACAGTTTATATAGGAGTTAGTAATCCAAATTAAATAATGTTGTGAAATGCACCTAACAAAGGATTATAAGTTAATAACTTCTTTTACTTCTTAAAATGCAGATTTGCATACAAGTGGTGGAGAACTCGGCATCTGATAACAAAGACAAGGTAGCAGATACCAAGCTTCACGGGCACATTACTCGCACCTCCAATGAAACTTTAGGCTAATCTTGCTGAGTGATAAAGCGACGGCTCAATTCTTATAGAAAATGCACCAAGTGGCACCCGGACAAGGGGCTTTGCAACATTGTTCAGCCCAATACTTTGTACAAAGAGCAATCAGGAGAAGTACTTACAAGCTGTCTGTCAGAAATGTCTGAAATACAAGTGAAGTGCAGTTTTGTGAAACAAGCTGAAATTAACTGGAAGTATTTACTGCAATATTTTACACACTTAGAATCTGACCCTCATTACACCCGGACAGTCTACAACAACTTCTCCTTGTTTGCCTTGGGAGATTTGCTCGTTCACTGCACAGGCATGGTATTGGAATATCAGAATGCCTATACCTTTCAACTGTCCCTGATTTTGATTTGTATATTTTTTTCTGGAGCCGCTAGCAAACTTGTTGATTTTCTGCTACAGCAATGAGGATTAGAGCTAGTCGATAATGCAATGCAAAAGAGTGTTATACTTATTGTTCAGAACGTGCAAGATGATGTACAGCCCCTTATTCTTCTAACTTTGCTAGTAAAACAGAGTAATATTTAAATAATTCATCCTGGTTTAGAGTTTTTCACCATCACCCTGTTATTGAGTCTGAACAAAGATGTTGCAAGTCATAAGAAAATGATTGGTGCAGTACATTACATACAGCATCGACATTGATTAGTTATGCAGAAAGCAATTTGTTATTTTACTGATATTGCAGTTAGTGCTGCTTTATAATTTTCTTTTTTTAACATTTAAAAAATATGATTTTAAGACAAGCACAGCTTTTGATATATATATATATATATATATACACACACTGCGGAAAGATGCACAAAGTAATTCAATGCCACAAACAAGATTTGGAGAGTAAATAGAAGTGTAAAAATGAATTGAACAGCAGCAAACAATTACACGTGAAGAGTTAGGAGCAGAGATCCAATTCAAATGGGACAGGAACTCAGAATGAAAGGACAGTTGACAGTGGGAGACAAAAGAAGACTGGAATTTAAGAACTACAGGCAATTTAAAAGAAAAATGACACTGTGGGTGGGAATGTGAGTGACATAGCTAAAATGGGCATTACTTTTGTTAGGTGTAGTTGGACCCGAATTTTAGACACTGGGATTGTCCCTTTAAGAAAGTGTATCATATCAGTTCCCTCTTCCTTTTCTGGTACTCCATAGATTCTAATGTTGTTTCTCCGTGACCTACTTTCTAGATCTTCCAGCTTTTCTGTTAGATTTTTATTCTGTTTCAAAAGAAACTCATTTTGACTTTCACATTACATCAGTCTGCCATCCATATCTGTTACAGATTCCTCGATAGAAGCAATTTGTTCAGAATGCTTTTTAGCCATTTCACCAAGAATATCCAGCTGCTTACTACAGTCTTGTTTAATAGTATATATTTTGTTCTCTAGTTTGTCCATTTTTATAGATAGTTATTGAACAGTAGTTATTAATGTTTGCAGCTCCTTCTTTACCACACTGTCCTGATGAGAGTTCTTCAAGTTACTCATACTTGGATTTCTTGAGGAAAAACTTCTTGACAGGAAAAAATAATAAAAACTTATGTTTTAGTACTAATTTTTGAAAAATAATAAAGGACCTATATTCACAAATCCTCTGATATACTTTTCGATTAATATTTCCAAAAATTAGATTAAATTTCCTGTCAGAATAAAAATGTTATAAGCAGAGCTAATGTTCAGTGCTGCTAGCAGTCTGGCATCTTGGCCACGCCCCAGATTATTTTCTTACTATCTTAGCTACATCTTGGTCAAATACCAAATGGCTGGATACATATGTTCACAGATGCCTTACTACAGAGTCAACTCTAAGGGAAGTTTTATCAATGAAGTAATTACATTGGGTTGACAGTTTCCTAAAGGTCACTATAAGACATTTTTTGACATTTGCCTGTGTTAAACCCTCTTGCAAGATGCTACTGTCTTGGTGGAATCTATAAAAGCTCCCAGATTACAGATATCTGCAAACTTAATGAGCCAGAGTCCTTGAAAAATAGCCATGGCTTCTGAGAAGCAGATGCCAAACAGGAGCAGCCTAGCATAGTGCCCAGGGTACTCTGCTGGTGACCAGTCTCTTGATGGAAGTGATCTCTCTGATCCTGACATCTTGACTCCTATCTATGAGCCAATCAGCAATTCAGCATGTTATGTAGTGATTTATGCCTAGCTCAGAGAGCTTGCCAACAATTCCTGAGTAGGACATTGAATCAAATGCCTTGGCCAGGTCAAGACAGATAGTATGCACTGGTTTAAATTAGTTCATTGCCTTGGTGACCCTCTCAAAAAAGTCTACCATGTTAAGAAGGCATGACCTTCTATTAACAAAGCACAATTGGGATGAGTCTAATGGCTGTAGGTTGCCAATGTCCTTGTTTATCATTTCCATGATAATTCATTCCAGGATATGTAAGTATGCCCTAATGTTTGTACCATCCTTGCAGGATGGTGACAATTTATTACATGGAACTGAATGACTCTGCTCATGAGACCTGCAGTGAACTTTGAATGAACACGTTATTCTGTACATTTATATCTGCACTGCAGCACTTACACTTGCAAATGATATGCATACTCTTGGAGCATAGGGATGATACTTCATCATTACATAGCCCTACTGCACTGGGAAATATTAGATTGTTTTGTGTTGATGCTGCACATTGCACCACACGTGAGCAGATACCATTGCTAATAACAGTAGCATTCATTAATGTTTACATAATACCATCATAACTTGATGAGCCATAAATGTATCATTGTCCATCATGTTTCACAAGTGTGTGTATATCATCTACACAACATTACGTAAAACAGGTACATATCAATCTAAGCTGTGCAATATACATCAGTGATGACACGGCTGAAATAAGTATGTAACTAGTATTGATCAGCAGATTTCACTTTTCTCAAAAAGTCACAGCACAATATCTCATCTGACACTGAACAAAACTCTAGGGTTCTAATTTCACAGCAGTCAAAGTGTGTGTTTGAGCGTGTGTGTGTGTGTGTGTGTGTGTGTGTGTGTGTGTGTGTGTGTGTGTGTGTGTGTGTGTGTGTGTGTGTATGTATGAGGGGTTGTGCATAGTGTGAGGTAAGCATGAGTCTATGATACTGTTGGTGTCCTTCAACTAGCAGTCTGGAAACAAATTTACAGGGGAAGGTGAGTCCACATCAGTGTGTGACCCTTCTCACAACCTCATCTTCTCTGCAACACACTATGCCAGTCATCCTCTATAAAGTGCACTCTAATAAAGTTGGAGTCAGACTTCTGCAGTGGTGCTTATGTTAAATACTGCCTCCTCTAGCTTCATTAACTAGATAGGTAGGGTGTTTTAATCTCACAACAGTCAACTTGTGTGTATGCATGCAATGATGGGGCCATAGCATTAACAAAGGATTAATACAACAGCTGTGCTCATTTGACTCCCACTCAGGAGAAACATTTACCTAGCTAGATGAATCCCATATCCCCTTTTCCTCTGTCCACAAAAAAATCCTGTCTATGACCCACTGATGAGGTAATCCTTTCAAAGATGCACACACTCTTAAATTCAGACCTCTCCTGTAGTGCATGTGTATAATACATTTGTATGTAGATTACCTCAGTAGATAGGGAGTTCAAATACAGAGGTGAGAACCTCATGAGTCATAATCTGTGTGTTAATGTAAATGGATACAGGATTGTCTTGCATTTGTAGTGCCAACATTGAAAAACTCAGCTGGAAGTCATTTTAGCACACACATCTCCTTTGCAAGACACAGCTGATGTCATCTCTTAAAAATGCAGTCTGGCTCACATGAAGTCAGACTTTTCTTGTGGTGTGTGCATGCAATACACTTGTGTGTAGATTGTGTGGCTACCTGGGTAGGAAGTTTGAATGCACAACTGGTTGTCTTCTCTGAGTGTGTGTTTCTTACTCTTACTGTGCAAAACAGGCTTCAAAAACACATATGATATATTGCTGCACAGGGCATTTGTGCTGTGCAATCACCTTTTAACAGAAACATCAATGTAATTAACAGTGGTGATGTCATCCATTGCAATGTACAGTGTCACAGCTATCAAAAATAATTGAGTGATGCTTGTATTTCAGCAAACCTTCTATAGTTTGTGCTGTTAGGTATATATTTCATATCATAACATTGCTGCTTACACTCAGTGTGCACATTGTTAACAGTGCTGTAATGCACATGTGATATGTTAAAGTGTAGAGTCCTCTTACACGAGTTTATTCTAATTTTCATTATGAAACACTGAATTGAAAACTGGTGCTGTCATGTCCTTACATTTCCCTTCCATAATAGTTTTAGTAAGATAACTCCTTAGGACTGAGGATATGAGACAATGTAATATATGTTGTTGCTTTACTAAGGCATGTATTCTGATACAGGATTATATTCATATTGTACATAATTGTCATTCTAGTGTCACTGTGACAAGAGCAGCAATACGCCACAGGTTTGTTTGGGTATACCTAGTATCAGGCAATGTTGTCTGACATTCAGCAAGATTATTTCAAAGTAATTACAGGGACACATATCCCTTGTTTCATTAACATGATAGAATGATTCACATACCAAAACATATCACAATTGTAGATGCACTCGTACCATGGCACATTCATTGCACCCAGTATTGTGTTTATTTTCTCGAGACTTATTCAGGTATTCAAAACCAGCACTGTGTGACTATAAACATTTGTATCCTTAACTGTTCTGCAGGAATTACATCACTCTCAGTACTAATG
Organism: Protopterus annectens; assembly: GCF_019279795.1. Classification (NCBI taxonomy): domain Eukaryota; kingdom Metazoa; phylum Chordata; order Ceratodontiformes; family Protopteridae; genus Protopterus; species Protopterus annectens. Next base: position 1,939,390,837 of record NC_056737.1, on the reverse strand, counting down.
TGTCCATACAGAGTGGCAGAGACCTCCTTCTACACATTTGATCTGATGAAATTATGGGCAAATAATGTCCGTCTGATGTACTGACATCATATAAGTAGAGTTCGACACCCTTGTTGACAGTTCCACTGTGGAGCATGTGATTCATAGCCATACTGTTTGTTGGATGAGTTGTACAGCTTGATGTTCAATTCTAGTATACAGAAACATTTATTGTGAATGCACTGATGTCACACAACCATTATATCACATCAGTATGACCCATTGATATGTTGCATGCACATCTATGTTTTGATTTCATGGCAGTATAACATTTGCACTGCCAGTGTCATAGTGAGAGTGCTGCTGTGAAGCATGCATTGAGTAGTGCATTGTACACATTGAATGTGCTTCATTTCTTGTTTGGTATGTGTAGAAAAATACAGAGAAAGATTGCTTGACCAAGGACACTTGATGATGGACTGAACTCATTTGTACACACATGAACAAAGTCAATTAATTCCTGTCAGTCTGACATGCTGATGTGACATCCATTATCAGGGATTCTTCCTTAATTCACACATTAACTTCAGATGTTTGTTACAATATCCATTGCTATCTGCTGTGGCAGATACAAACACTATATAGCTTTGTGGAATAAATTACATCATAGTGTGGTGTTTGCATCTGTTATTATCTGTCTGCCTGATAACTGGTTAGGCAGGAGTGCCTTGGGCAAGTATATTACATATGGCACAGTCTACTCCCACATTTGTACGGCCACACACACCTCCCTAGGGGATCCATAACCATTAGAACATAGAAGTACAGAATTCCATTGAAGGGTGTTCTTCTTGATACATATGTTACATCTATGTCTGTGTTACACCTATCATACACAGCTGAGGGGTAACATCGATGACATTCTTCTAAGATGAAATTGCGGTTTATGAGCCATTTTTCTTTTCTAACATGTCACATTGAAGACCTGTGGGCTATGTAAATATGCCCTAATGTACGTACCATCCTTGCTAACTGTCCTGTGAACTCTGCATGCTACTGACGCTTGTAACACAATTATTCTCCTCTAGTTGAATGTTACTTTGTTTAACTCTCACATGCTATACTAGCATGTCCATTTGTAGCAGTGTTGTGCTAGTTGCTTATAAAATAATAAGTTAGTATTACTAGTTACTTTCAGTGAATATAATGTATTACTATTACTTATTACTTTTCTAAAAAAGTAATATTTTACTATTACTAGTTACTAAAGTAACATGTTACTGTTGAGTTACTTTTACATAAGTATAGTTTTTCAATTGCCATATTACATGTCACATTACAATCCATGAATATCACTCAATAAACACAATCTCTGCAGAAGTAAAAGTCATCCAAATAATTACATATTAAAGAGATCTGTAACCAATGAAGATGTTGCTATTGGCAAAATTACTTTACATTTCAATGTTTTATCTACAAATCGAGTGCCTTCGCCCTTGAAGAATTAATTGCCTATGTTACATTAAAAACATTAGTAAGCTGGCAATACTGCAGTAGGGAATGACTGACAGCTGACAACAAGTTCACAGTGACTAGGCATCTCACACACAGGAGGACACACTCAGGAGTGTAGAACCCCTATTGCCCCTTAAAAAGCACCAAGTAGTTGTCAATCAAAAGGGTACTGCAATATCAGCACTCCATCTACATGGTGTCGGAGTAGAATCCACAGCTTTCTGCACCAAAGGCAATTATGCTACTAACACTGCTTTCAAATTCTACAGCACAAGCAGTGACTGCCATTTGATAAACAAAACAGTTAGTTTCAAATTATAAACAGACTTATCATGAGCTTTCTGCACCAAAGGCAATTATGCTACTAACACTGCTTTCAAATTCTACAGCAGAAGTAGTGACTGCCATTTGATAAGCAAAACAGTTAGTTTCAAATTATAAACAGACTTATCATGAGCAACAGTAAACGTATCTTCCCTTGAAACTCACAAGTCCATGAAATGAAATGAAACTCGTAATCCCTTGAAAATGCACTGAAACACATAATTCCCTGAAAATGTACTAAAACTCCAACTTGCAGTTCCATTAGCAGCCTGGTAGTTGGTGAAGAGGATTCAAGCTCTTGTCTCCACTCTCCACTGAATCTCACAATTCCTTCAGCAGCCTGGTAATCGGTGTACAGGATTCAGGCTCTTGTCTCCTGTAACCAAGTTAGAGCGTCAAGCCTGATCAAGTTAATTGTCTAACCTGCCCTCCCCATAACTAGGGCATTACATACCATAGCTCCATACCTCTCAACTTCTTAGCATATGAAATCTGAACAAAGTGTAAAATAATGGGGGACAAAGGCCCCAAAATAGGGACAGATTTTAAATGTTGCTCTTATACACTTAGAAAGTTGATAAAATAATATTGGTTTAAGCATGCGTTTTCAAAAGGAAATGAAGTATGAAGCTCAAATGTATGACATTATTTAGTTATTTCAGTGTTCAGTGGTTTGCCAGAAAACCACAAATGTTGAAAAATAGGCCAAAAATATGAAGCAAAAATCAGGATATTCTGCAAAAATCTGGACAGTTGAGAGGTACACATATCCCTTAACCTCTTAGTGTAAGAAATCAGGAGAAAGCCTGAAATAATGAGGATGTAATCGCCCAAAACAGGGATACATTTTAAATATTGCTCTTTTTAACTCAGAAAGTTGCTAGAATAGCAAGATTTGTGTTAGTATGTATTTTCTGAAGGATATGAAGTCTGAAACTCATACATGTCATTATTTGGTGACTTCAGTCCTGCATGATTTGCCAGAAAACCACAAATTTGATGACAATCAGACCAAAACTATGACGGTAAATCTGGACAGTTGAGAGGTATGTTAAACATACACACATACCCAAAAACACACACACACACACCTGCCTTCTTCTCTGCTCTCTCTCACACACACACACACACACACACACACACACACACACACACACACACACACGCACACCTTTTCTTTAATACAGCAACAAATGACAAGTTTAAATTACACACACACACACACATATATACATTCATACACATACACAATTACCTTCTCTTTTAATGGAACGCTATTTTAAATTCAGCACACAAGTGCAGAATATGCTTACATCCACGTTGGCTTGCGTGTGATGTACAACATGTTCTCTTTAAAGGAGAAGACACTGCCAACACAGAATAAAGATCTCACAAATGTATGGGAGGAAATAAGCAACAGCATTGTAATGCAAATTTCCTAGTGATATTCACCTATCTCTGCATGAAGAGAAGTATTTCCTGCATTAGTAGTAAACATAGAAGGTATTGATATACAGTTGGGTACAGAATGAAACATAAACACACATATAATAACATCCCACACTAGACAGTGATTAGAAATGAAAGTATGGCAGAGAAAAGGTCTCAAACTTATCATTATAAAATTACTGAATATGGCAATACTTTAGTGAGTATGTTTAAGCAATAACTTAGAAGAAACACAGTGCAACTGAACGGTGCACCTTATGGTGGACACATCTAGGAGTACATACACATTTACGTTGTGAGTAGGACAGCAATTGCATGTGGGAAATCTGGCACAGTGTGTAACTATTTATTACTGATAACTGTTGTAAGCCGCTCATGTCTGCAGTGCAGAAGTGGTCTGGCAGGGAAAATAGGTATGATGGTAGAGAGACATAAATATAATTCATCATACCTGTTCTGCTCTCAAACCAGCACTGGCTTAGCAGTACGCAAATCAAATATTCGCTGTCCCAGTTAACAATGGACACAGAGATGCCAAGCCTTGACCGTACTCTGGGTTCTTGACAATGACAGTTCGTTTAAGTTATTTACAGTCTAAAATAACTAAATATGATGGGGAAAAGGGGTGAAAACATGATGTTACTTATGCTCTAGAAGATAATTTCCTAAGCTTTTCTAAGACATGTCACTCCCTGAAATATTTAATAAAATCCTTGGCCTCCATGGGAAATGTTGCTATCAAATCATAGAAAGCCTGAAAGACCTCATCATCATGAAGAAAAGCAAGTGCTACCAATTGTTTGACACAGCTGGAGTGACAGCATTGACCACACAGTGGTGCTAAACCAAGGTGCTGTACTTTTCTCCAAAAGTTCTGCCCAAAATGAAACAAGCAGCCCTTACTATCAGCACCAGGAATATTGCAGCATTAACTGCATTAACTGCATTAACTGCAATTTCAAAATTGCATAAAACATACCATACATGAGGTGTAAGACCAGACAGAACATACCATACATGAGGTGTAAGACCAGACAGAACATACCATACATGAGGTGTAAGACCAGACAGAACATACCATACATGAGGTGTAAGACCAGACAGAACATACCATACATGAGGTGTAAGACCAGACAGAACATACCATACATGAGGTGTAAGACCAGACAGAACATACCATACATGAGGTGTAAGACCAGACAGAACATACCATACATGAGGTGTAAGACCAGACAGAACATACCATACATGAGGTGTAAGACCAGACAGAACATACCATACATGAGGTGTAAGACCAGACAGAACATACCATACATGAGGTGTAAGACCAGACAGAACATACCATACATGAGGTGTAAGACCAGACAGACACATAAGCTCATAAATAGCTGCTGGAAGATGTTATACACCCTCAGGGACTTCTGTGATATCAAACAGTGAACAAGTATACATTTGCGATGCCCACCACACTTAATGAAGCTGTGCTGTACAACTGATGAGTCATCAGTTGTACAGGACTTTTTGATACACTCTAACTAGACCTTTAGGGGCAATATTGCCCATGTTGAGAAGCACTGGTTTAAGCAAAAGTAATGCCCATTTAAGTTACTAGTTACTAAAAAAAAGTAATATATTACTATTACTTCATTACTATTTTGAAAAAGTAATGCGTTGTATTACTAGTTACTAGAAATTGTAATATATTACGGTAACACATTACTTTTGTAATACATTACTCGCATCACTGATTTTTAGCTCACTCTATTTGCTAAGGAAATGGGAACACCATTAATTATTATGACATAGATATGAACCACACCAACCAAATAGGAGGACAAAAACCAGCACCAAAAGTCTCTAGCCCAACTGAGCTAGATCTACTCAGTAAAAAAACACAAGTTGTACTGCTAGGAACTACAGGAACCAGGTCCAGTACAGCAAAACTTCATTAAAAAGATTTTATTGAGCAAACCACACAATAAAATTAATGCATCAGCTGCTGTCACAGCATTTTCTTTATGGACAAAAAAGCAGTGACAACAGTTAATGCATTAATTTTATCATGTGGTTTGCTCAATCAAATTTTTTAGCAAAGTTTTGCTGTAACGGACCAGGTTCCTGTAGTTCCTGACAATACCTCTTGTTAATTATGACATAGATATTGCATAATCTTGTGTTACAAAATTGTCTTTGAGACATATGCACATTTTCAGAAGTTAGCTTAGTACAATTTCAGCATTTCCTGCCCTGTGCCTTACTTCTGTATTTAGAACTGTGATTTGTGAGTTCACTGTCCTCAGTACAAATTTCCTGCCTGGTATAACTTTCATTGCAGTTGCCATTGCTGTTTACCCTGCCTTGGTATAACTTTTATTTTAGTTGCCCTTGCAGTATACCCAGCCCTTTTCTTTATTTCTGGAGAACTATGTTTTAATTGTGTGCAAAATTTCCTCAGCACACTTTCTCTGCATTGTAGTTGTCCTGCCTTTCTTTCATGGCTATCTGCATGAGCATGGATAAAAGGTTTGCCCATAGGCAAGCCTGTTTGTTTACTATGTGTGCTTGTGCAGCTCGGCATGTTTTTGTGGCTGCCAACACTGTTGCTGGCCACAAATATGTGCCTGTAGTCATGTGAGAATGATGAGCAGCATGCATATGCTATTAGCGCTGCTGGTCATTGCACCATTGCACAGGCATGTAAACATTGTGTGGGCTTTGCATGAGCCAACATGATTGTTAATGAATCCCAAGGATAACCCATTTGCTTAAGGACTCCAGTCAGTATGAAGAAGATCTACAAGAAGAGAATTTCTGAACGATTTTATTTTTGAAAAGGTATGACAGGAGAGAAGCCTACTGAGCAATTTTAGAAATTAGGTTGAGAATGTTGCTAGCACTGTTCAGTGATTATTAAGAAAAGGGAGAGTATGTGTACTTTATATTGTCTTGTCATAATTGTTTAATGTATCTATTTAAAAATAGTGTTTTTACCAGGTATTTTGGTGTGACAGTTGGTGACTGTTGATGTGCACTAGTTATATACAGTTATTCTTCATGAAATAAGAATAGAGTGGGTTTCTTGTATGTTGCACCAACATGAGGAATATACAATTGGTGAAATAAAATTTATTGTTGAGAGTACTGAACAAGTTCTAAATAATATATATTTTAAAGTTTTTAGAACATTTTTATAGACAAAAAAGGGGGTTGTTATGGGTTTTTGGATGGCACCGAACTATACAAATTTAGTGATGGCATGCTGAGGAACTATGATTTTGATAGAAATTCCTGGTTATACCTATCTTAAATCTTATCAACGTTTTAGTGATTTTTTTTTTATGTGGATGGGTGATGTAGACATTTTGCAAGTATTTATTAATTCTATCAATAAGAGTACTCCTGTTTAAAAAATTTGTCATAAGAGTGTTGATAGAGTTTGTTTTTAGATGTTGACATTTTTAAGGAATAAGATAATGAGAAAATGTTTTCTGTTGTATCTTATAAGAATACAGCTATTTAACATTTTAATAGCATGCATCCTACATATTTAAAGAATAATATTGTTAAAGGACAAATTACGAAAATTAAGACTTTCATCAGATTTAGATATGATTGATAGTTTGGTTGAAAATATGCGGAAGCATTTTTTTTATAGAGAGCGTCCCCGAAAATGTTTATACCTTGCCGCTGGGGAATTGAATATTGTCACAGACAAATAGAATGTAGGCACAAATACAGAATGGTCAGTAGCTATGCCTTTTGTATTTTCCTTAGACAGTCAGGTGATTAGGGACATTGTGAACAATAATTGGGGAATTTTAACTGTGTATTATGAAGTTGCTAGTCTGGTTGAGAAGAAACCTCTTTTCATGACTAAGAAAGGTAGACATTTTAAAGATATTTTTGATGAACAATCAAAGTCAGAATGCAGTCAATAACAATATAAAGTGGGTACTTTTAAATGTTTAAGTTGTCCTTCATTTATGTGTATTTTTGAAAGTTCTAGTTTTTATTGTGATGCAATAAAAAAATCCTACAGTATTCAGCATTATTTTACATGTAATTTTTAATTTGTGGTTTAATATGCACATTGTCATGTGATTCTTTTTATGTTAGAAAGACCAACAGACAGCTTAAAAAAATAATATATGAACATCGTGTATGGTGTTAAAATAAAAATGATAGGAATGTCTTAGCAAAACATTCCATGATTTGTAAGAATTTTAAGAAATGTATTTTTGCTGCAATTGACTGTATTCCTAAGGATTTTAATGGTAATAGAGATGATGAATTAGAATTTTTAGAAATTAAATGGCAAGTTATTTTGAATGCTTATGTAACCCCTGGACTTAATGGAATGGTTAATTATTCAGTAGTGTTGAAAAGAAATAGGAAAAAAGAAGATGTTAATGAATGAATCATAAGTGCAACCTGGATAACTGGATGGGAAACAGAAAATACATCCCTGGGATTCTACCTGTGTCACTGCTGGACAGGGGCTTTGGGTGCTGACTTGTCTAAATATGGGCTAAACTCTTGGCTAGGTTTACTGTACAAGGGCCTCAGGGCCAATAGCCTAGTAACCTCCTATGATGCTATGATCCTAATTATGCAATTATGTGATTAGGTTAATGTGTATAAAAGGACACTATTGTGAGAGTTAGTTATTCTGATGAAGACCTAGTATTTGGTTGAAATCAGTTAATGGTTTGTTTTTTGTAATAAAATTATTTGTTCATGTTAGCCTCCCCTAGTATTTTTGTTGGTTATTTTTATTGGAATTTTAACCAGTCTTGGGAATTGAGTCACAATGTGATGTAACTAGATTATATAAAAATAGAAGCAAGTATAGAGCTGTTCTTTAGTAGGCTGGTTTTAGTGGCTGCTAAAATCACTCACTATAATGTAGTTGTTTTTATTTACTATATAGGCTACAACATCAAGTACTAGTTCTATTTCTGAAGTGATAAATAGGAAGGAGTGCATATCAAGATAATTTATAATTTGAGGTAGCTATCGATTAAGCATTCACAGGTAATCCAGATGGAGTGCTTGGTGGTTTTAAGGGATGAAACAATATACAGCAGTACATCTATTTTAGAGATAAGAAAAATAATACCTCTTCCATTTTATTTTGTAGTCTACAACTATGAAAGACTTGGTAATGTTGTCTAAGGGCAGGTGTCATGTTAATTGCTGGTTTAGGCTAATACTTGCAGACTAATTGAATCTATTATAAAGAAGGATGCCATGTGAATCTGCCATTGATGCTTCATAGGCTCATAGATTCATAGATACATACTAGGCTTTTGATCAGTGAGGATCTTAATAAGCCTAGCTGTACATTCCCATAATAGGTTTTAGCCATTATATTTTGCATAAAAATAAGGCAGAGATGGGCCTAGCAAGGACATATTCAGACGTTTACATTTTTCCCCTATCAATGAGGGACAAGGGTGCATATAAGCCTTTGGGAATTAAAACCCTCCTATTGACACTGTGTAAATAATTTACATTATGAGTACACTGAGCCATGAAAGCAGTACACTAAGTGATGAAAGCAGTCAAAAAACAGACCTCAAGCAAATTAATCCAGGACTCTCTAAAGTGTGAGTCTCTTAAACACAGCTTTAAATAGGTGAGCTACTGAGGCCTTTGTGGAGAGAATTTGCAGAATTATATAACATAAAAAAGTCTGGAGCTTAAAATAATTAATTTCAGGCAATTTTTTACAATGGGAGGTAAGTTTAGTAGAGTATTAATGGATAAGAAAGGATGAGTGAAGGGGAACACATAATAATACATGAAAAAGAGGATGATGTTATTGTTGAAAGAATAAAGAATATACTCTTTACTTAGAGAATCTGGAATTGTGAAAGTAATAGGATTTAGCCATTGATTATATACCTTAATATGGTAGGAACTTGAGTGGATGTGGTTATGGGATATGTGGTGTTATTACAGTTGTAAATATATGTAAGGTTGACCTAGGGGATGCAACGTGATTAGAAAATTCTCAACCAAGTAAAAGCAGATTTTATATAAAAAAATAAAAAGTACTGTAACAAAATACATAATCAGCAGGCAGTAAAAAAACAACAGACAAAATAAAGATAATTAGGATACAGCAGTAGATAAACTCATTCTGTTAGTTTAGACAAACTGTGAAGCAAATTACTTAATAATAAGGTCGTTAGCCTAAGTGAATGTTTGGAAATACATCCATAATTACAGTAGAAATACAGATAAATGTGGCATTTGTTTCATTAAGCAAAATATATGAATTATTCAATCACTACTTTGATTTAGTACTTTTGTTTTCATAGTGACAGACTTCATCAGATTACATTTTCACACAATAATATCATAATTTATATACTCTATGAATTACAAGACATAAATTAAACACAAATCCTCTGATCAGATTGCATCTAATTAGTGATAATGAAATTATTAAAAAAAAACGTGGACATATCATTCAAAACATGTGGATAAATAAAATGTTAATGAATGAAAACATGTATACATAAAAACATGTGCATATAAAAAGAGTTTTCCCTAAATTTTAAAACTTTGCAATTTTCACTGTTAGTACTAACAGAGCCATTTAAACTAGGAAAACTACCTACATTTAATTTCAATTGCCAGGATAATTCTGTGAAATCATTTTCCCAACTGCGCCATCTTGAATTTACAATGAGTTTTTTCAAAACTAAAAATATTTTTTTTGAAATCTATGCAAATCAATGCACACTTACTCAATACATTTAAGATCATTTCTATGTATGCAATAAATGTGTTTATAAATTATTTATCTGAGGTACCACTCAGTTTACATAAAATACATTGCTTGATGCACAGCAAGGTAAATAAACCACTGCCCAACTCCCATGATTCATGTGATTGCATTTAATTCAGGGTCTGGCATTATTTAACACCATGCCTTTATTGCTGTTATTAATATAAATGCACTGACATCCCATATTTCCTGGTGCCAAAAACATTAGATGTTGCATAATCCTGCCTATACTGGGATTTTTCAAAAACTAACCTAAGGCATTAGACATTTTTTATATAATTTGGGGTACATTTCTCAATACTGCATCTAAGTTGTCAAAAAAGGGAAGAAAAACACTCCAGATTTTATGAATATTTTAACTGATTTTGTATCATTAGGCATTCATGAAAATCTACTGCCAATCATTAGCGGACCGGAGTTCCGCTGTGGTGACCCCTAACTGGGAAAAGCCGAAAGACAACAACAACAACAACAACTGAAGGCCAATACAATGACCTCATCTAGGACTTTGTCATCTATAAAAACAGGGAGAAAATTAATATTAATATTGTTTGCCCTTAATGTAGGCTTAAATCTAGAATCTCTCCCCGACATCAACTCTTTGGAAATGTCATCCAGGAGGCCATCCAGATAACCCCGGTCTTGAAACATATCAGTTATTATATTTAATTCATCTAAAACTTGTGGTGTCTAACACAAATTGTTTCTCCCAATCCCAAAGCACTAGGGGTGTAAGCAGAGCCCCCCATTGCAAAGCCTCTGGTTTGATGATAGTATTCGCCTTCAAAAAATATAGTTATTGCTCAATAGAGACTCCATGGCCTATTCAACAATAGAAATATCTCAGCAATAGAAATATCTAAGGCAGGTAACTGTGTTCTGTTAAGGCCTCTTTAAACCAAGATAGACCCACAAAGAGTAGTATTAGGAAAAATAAATCATTCACATCCACCTTTTAAAATCGTTCACATCCACCTTTTCAAATATAATGTCTGTTGAATATTCTAAAAGACTTAAAAAGTTCCAAGAATCTTTTAAAATATATTATAACTACTAATTAATCCTTTCAATTTTTTGCCAAAAAACACTGCCAAACACTGTCTGGGACCATCCTGTTGAAACTATGAGATAAAAATGAGAATCATGCAGTTGCCTATGTATGTTTGGGATATGGGTGGGGTGATAAGCCTAGCCACCTTCAAAAAATTGTAATAAGACTGAACAAGGCTATTTTGAAAACAAAAAAATACTCCAACCACATATCTATTTTTCTATAAGTCACATTGATATAATTTTTAAAACAGTCTTATGCAAAACAGAATTGCTTAGAATGAACAACAATTTGCAAATGCAATCAACTGTTTCCTTATTTGCATTTAAACAGTATATAAATTGTGTTACTGATGTGTGAAAACTTATTGTCACATTTCACTTTAACAAAACAACCAAACATCAAAGACCTTTGATGACTTTTATTGCTTGAACATCATAATAAATGCACGAAACATTATTAAACATAATGTCTTTTCATTGGAAAGTGAAAAACATTGAAATGACCATCCATAAGGACAGTGTACCACCACACACCCAAGGAAATAAGCAGAGTCCCCCATCTGCTTGCTTATCCTCACACTTTTAAGGCAGCATTCCACCGCCCACCTTCAACACCTCCTTTCCAAACCAAACCAGACCAACAAGTCCAAGCAGCATCCACCAACAATCTTTGACCACTTCAAAATCCTTCCACAAATTATCCACCAAAGGTGAACAGAAGAGGGGCAAGCTGTCCCTCTTCTCCATCCACCAGCCTCACAGGCTATTCCCCCTCACTCCCTCCAGTCACTAACCAGTCCTTCCAAAAACAATCCCAGATTTAAATTAAATAAGTCAAGCCCCAAATCACTAAGATGAACCCCATCTGCACTGAACCACATAGGATCCTTATTAGCAAATTTGTTGTACAGTATAGTACTCACCCCCATCCCCCCAACTGCTTCTACAGTGTAAAGTTTACAAACTTGCATGCCCTCTCAACTGCAGAAAACTTTCTAGCATCCCTCCAGACTAATAAGGAATACTCTCCACCACACCAGACATACTGCTGGATAAAGCTTTCTTAAAGCTAAAAGGTCCTCACATATTCGATATACTAACTGCTGCTTTGGTGTCACATCCAAATCATTACCTGCTAGGTGCACCAACAAAATTTGAGGCAACCCCAGTTGACTCTGCAACATTATAAATACCTGAAGCAGCTGATTCCACTTCAGCCCTCCAATGCCATGCCAGGTGACCTTCCAACTGAATCCATGTAACCCCAGTTTAGTGCCATTACTCCTAACCACAGCCTGCCTTGCTGCCCAATACACGTACGAGTGGCCTAAGATGACAATCCTTCTCCCTAAAAAAAAAAATATTAACAATAAAATAAGAAACAACCACTCTCATCTAATATAATCCAAAAATGCCTTGGAAGAACACCGCCCCGCCCTTTTAATGGCTTCAATCAAACTATCCCCGTTTGCCAGGTCTGACACCCTACCCATCCAGAAAGAATGAGTAGAAAATTTATCTCCCTCAAATCCCATACTACAAAAGGCCCTTCTCATGAATAAATTCAACTTCCCCCCATTAATGCCCTACCTTCTAGAGACCTGAAAACTAAGTCATGTGATCTACCTTCTTGAGCCACCCGCAATCTCCTTCCCCATATCACCGGAAACATCAGCACCAGCCTGTCTTCTCCCAAAACTATTGTTGCCTCTTTTCTCAGTTGATAAGTCTTAGATGACCTTTACCTAATATGAACTTCTCCTGGCACCATCATAACATCATCCCATACCAATGACCCCAACAACTCAGACACCCAAAAAGCTCCAAAGTACATCTATATACTCAATGTTCTCCACACTACATAGTCTTCCAAGTCTTCAAATATCCTACCCAAACCCTGCAACAACACCTTTAAAATTCTCTTCATCACCAGCCATCACCTATCCCTGTTCAGGCCTTCCCCCTACCCCATCCTTTCAACACCAGCCCAGCTGTCCAGGATTTAGTAAAATCCAACAGTCTAGCCATCTGGACAAACACTCCAATTGCTGCCAAATCCACTCTCACTGATCTCACTGCTTTGCCCTGTGCTCTGATCACCACTAAATATCGCAACAGCATCTCTTCCAACCACACACATTCCTCCTCTGGTGGCTGCCTAACAAAACTGTCAAAATCATGCAAAGCCCTACCATAAGCCTTCCTGGTGGACACTGTCCAAGTCTGCTGAACCAACCTGCCGATCACTGCTGCCCAATCTGCCAAACCTTGTCTGGCACCACCATGGGGTCCCCTGCTGCCGTCGGAGCCACCTGCCGAAACCTGGACAACTGAAAATGAGACAGGGTGTCAGCAATCTCATTCTTCACCCCTGGGACATGTACCCCTGTAAAAGAAAAATGAATCAACAAGCTCTGCAGAACTAATTTTCACAATACAAACAACAAACATTCAGATTTAACCACCTTAGCTTGTAAAACTCTCACCACTGCAATATTTTCTGAGTTAAACAAAATCCTCCTATCTCTCAAACAATCCTGCCACACCACTGACACTGCCCAAATTGGCATCAGCTCCAGAAAAGCAACATCATGCTTCCATTCCTCTGGCCACTAAGGAGGTCATGGCACTGCAAACCATTGCCCCACAAAGAACGATCCCATACCCAGGCCCCCAGCTGCATCTGTAAACAGTTGTAAATCCCCTTGACCTACCCAATCTGTCTGCCAAAAGTGACCCAATGAAACTGCTGTAAAATTTTAGCCACAAGATTAAGTCCTCACATGTTAATTTGCTAACACTCACTCAATGGTGCTTACCCTTACCCCCTTTCAAAATAAATGCCACTGACCTATAAAATGTATGTCCCAGATGCACTGCCCTAAAGGCAAAATTCAATAACCCCAACAGTTCCATACCATCCCTCACCCGAACCTTATTCCTAGACTTCATCCATATTATTTTCTCTTGTAGCCTAGCTATCTTCTCTCCCAGCAGGTGAAATAATACTAGTCCTGCATCCACACTGAAACCCAAGAAGTCAAACACTTTCGCCGGGCCCTCCAACTTATGAGTAGCCAATGGAACTCCCAACTTCTCATACATCCATAAACTCACACATCACCACAACCGCTCCCTCTTTCCCTTCACCCACTAGCAAGAAGTCATCTAAGTAATGTACTGCTCTCTGCTCCTCCACCTGCTGTTGCCATATCCAATGAAAGGCTGTACTAAATTTTTCAAAAGTGGAACAAGCCACAGCACATCTCATTGGCATAGTTGTGTCAAAATAAAACGTAACCCCCACTACCATGCCCAGCAATGGCCAATCCTCCTCACCTACCCACAAAAGGCGAAATGCAGACTCAATATCCACCTTCGCCAGCCAGGGGTCCTCAAAGTTCCTATTGATGCGGACCACATCATCCAAGGATGCATAAGTCACCCTAACCTCCTCCCCTAGGATAAAATCATTGACAGACTTCACTTCTGGGTAAGATAAATGGTGTATCAATCGAAACTCACCTGGTTTCTTTTTGGGGACCAAACCCAAGAGCAACACTTTGAAATGGGTAAATGGCAGACTATCAAAGGGGCCCAGTAACCTGCCCACCTGACACTCCTTCTCAATCAAAACCGCCAAAACATCTTCAATCCCCCGCATTGACTTCAAATTTTTTCCCACTTTACCATCCCCCACCAAGCTTTACTTGATTGAATACCCCTTTGAAAAACCCTCAATCAATTCTCACTGCACTGCTGGCTGTGGATACTGTAACAGCAGGTCCCGCAGGACATGCACTTTAATAGGTGAATGAGTCCCCCAAGTGTCCCCTTGTCCCCCAAAAGGACCCTCCCCTCTGGCCACAAAAATTGGCCCTGCTCCATACCCCTTGCAACCCCATAGAAAGTCCGCCTAATCCTCTCTGACCAGGAAAGGAGGATGTCTGACTGCCAAACTGACTCTCACTCCTACTGCACTGCATCACTGAGTGCCCACCCATACACTTTGAACAAGCATGGGAGAATCTGCAAGCTGTCCAAGCACATCTCCCCACATTGAAGGCCCAACGTACTCCAGCACCCAACTCTGCAAACTTACTAACTCTATTGCCCGCACCAAAACTGTCCATCATGGTGGGCAGCCAGATTTCAGGGTATCTTACCTCCCAGAGCATGGACCTGTCAACTGCCTTCCACTTGCAGAATTTCTGATCATGCCAAAGCCAGGCATTACCTGGCCTTATTCTTTGTGCCTCCATTATTGTCAGAAAATAAGCCAAGAGTGGAAGGGCCAAAGTACTATCCCTCTCCAACCACACCGCCATGTAATACATGAATCCCAAAACCCAGTTCTCCCACATTCTCTGCCAAAGCTTCCCCACTCACCTGCAACCTAGGGCAGCCAAGGCTGTCAACAAGTCTTTCCCATTTGCTGGCTTGGCTTCCAGCAGGCGCTGAACATCATCTGCATCAACTAACTCAAAAATGTCCACATACTCTCCCTTCCAGATTTTCTTCTTCACCATAAGTAGTCTGTGGGGAGTCAAGAGGAATGCTGCACCCTCCTGACCCAATGCCTGTGTAGTCAACCAATCACCCAGTCATGTCCCAAAGTCTGACCCTACCTCCTCTAAACAAGGGTCAGTCTCTTCTTCTAGCAATGAAAGACTACCATCCATGCTAACATCCTGGCAAACTAAGGTCTGCAGACCCCCACTGCCACCCCTGGAATCCTGTGAAAACCTAATCAGTTCACTAACCCTGTTACCCAACCTCTGCCTGCTGCTCTCTGTTACTTGTCCTTCAGCCTCCCCCCCAACAGGGACTGTATGATCATTACCTGTTGGAGCTGAAAGTTTTGACACCGGTGTCACGACCTCTGCTGTCTTCTCCTCAGCTGGCTGAGCCTGGTGTGCTCTCTTGCCTCTGGTTGCTTGTTTACCCTCCACTGTTTGTTGTCTCTTCCTAGTATTGCAGCCATGTGTGCTGGTTGCCGCTGTGTCATCATTCAGCATCTCCCAGAACAGGTCCTCTGCTTGGGCTACGATGCTCACCCACCTCTGCCTCAGTGCCTGGACAACTGCCATGTTGCACCTTGACATCTGAAATGACAAAACAAACACTGTAAGTAAAAGCCTGTGGGAAAAATAGAAAACCACTAACATGAACCTATGCTGAAGTGCCCTGCATTAATCCAGTACACCACTGGGGCCTTCCATCCTAGTAACTCCCCTTCACTTGCTAGCCCTCCCATCCAATGCCAGTATAGCCACATGCATTTTTCTTTTTGTTTTTTTTTTGTTTGTTTTTTTGAGTGTGTAAACATATGACCTGTACTAGCCATAACAGTACTGAAATAAAATGTCTACTGAATAAAATGCACCCTATGCCAAGTATTACACCAGGACCTCGTCAGGCACACACCTAAACCCACACAGACAACAGATTGTGATACCCCCAAAAGACAACTCTGACAAATCTCAAACCCAGGACCACCTGAGCTCTAATAAGAGCAGCACACCAGTAGGCTGACAACTCTAAGCAACTGAAATAAGGAGCAACTTGCCCCTGTCAGCCATAGCCCCACTAGGGCTATTAAGAATACCCATAACCTCCTGCCAGCCTAGGTCCTTAACCTATGCTGTACACATGGCCGGCAGCTCCTCAGCAGAGATCTTGCCTCGCTTACTGTGAGATTTGAAAATTTGTACACTTGAGAGGTATGCTTGTAGGCCCTTAAAGATAGCGAAGTTTTCTTTCAAAAGTGAGGATCAATGTGCGTACTTTGGGTTTGTGAGGTAACCTCTTAACTATTATGCCAACCCCCCAACCCCAATTGCAAGCATGGCAGGCTTGCCGCAACAATGCCCTGTCGCCCAATACTGGCCCCATCCATGCCAGGCCACTGCAGAGAAAGCCTGGGTTACTCTATTGTATTTTTACTTTTTTTTTTTTTCTCTTTGCTTGTACTCACCGGAGGTGCTTCTCCAGCACAACAGCCTGCAAAATGAAGCTTCAGGCAAGTAGCTGAAATGCTCTTGCTTCCTCTCCCCCTTTATTTATTTATTTATTTATTTATTTATTTATGTAGGACCCAACTGTCTTTCCCACCAGGCTTCCCTCCATAGAAAACAAGTCTAACTACAGCCAGTGTGTTTTTTTTTAATATGTATACCAGCTCGGACAACGCAGGCACTTCCACACGTGCACAGAAATGGCCATTACGGGCAAGTAAACAAGCCTGCAAAACCATCACACTGTCACTGCTCGGCCTACTGTCCACCAACAAACATACTAGTGCCATTTCCTATAGCACTGCTGCTCTCCCACCGCCGAGTATGCTTGGCACTTAAATTAAAGAGGTTAGAGACCACAACAGTAGGCAAACTGAGTTAAAACCATGGTGCACCCTGACTTAAACCAATACCATGAAATGCCGCCACCACAGACACCACCACCAAGAGTAGAAGGGGCCTATGCCAGGTCGCCTGGACCATCCACTGCCTCACTTTGCATCACCAGCAAATGGATCTCCCACCCAAGCTCTGCTACAAATGTCAGTGGCCTCATATACCAATCCAAAACAGTCAAGAATCATTGAAGATGCTTTTAAAATGTTAGCACTATTAACACAAGACACTGATGGAATAAGCCATAGCAGCTAATCTACATACCCCAAAGTAAAGACAACCATGATTCTTATTATTGTCATTATATAATATGCATTTCCTCACCCTTTCTACAAAAGCCATCACTTTTTGGAGGACTTTAAGAGAGAAATAGAAAAAAATATTATCTTACTATACACAGGAAAATTGTACTCACCTTTCCGTTGTGTATAATCACCCAAGGCCTACCTTACTACCACCATCTCAGGTCATCTACAGCATGATTCTGCTTCAACAAAATCATGCTAAAATGTGGAACTCAACAGTCAGTTCCCCACCTCAAAAGACCCTCCCCCCTCCTTACCTCACTTCCTCCCTTCATCTCCAGAACTACTTAACCCTTTCTTGCCTACTCCCCTTCTAACTTGCTTATCTATCCATCCTACCAACCTCCCTCCCTTTAACCACCCCACTGCACCCTCCCCTCCCCACTAAGCTGTACCATGACAAATTTGTCTGTTCCAAAGTTCATTTCTGATGAAGTCCATTACTACAGAGATGAAAGTATTGAAACATATGCATTAAAGCATGCTTCCTGGACATATCTGGCTAGTAGTTTACAGTATTTGACTGTCTACAAAATGGAGTTCCATCTTGTCTAGCATAATTAACACCTTATTTCCACAACTGTCCAACTTCTCACTGTCTACATTGTAATAATAATTGCAGGCAGTTGTCTATTCCAAATATTACTCCAAGTCTATGATGAGAAAACGCTAGATGTGAAGACAAAACAGATCAATTTTTCATCATATAAACCAAAGTCCTGATGAACATTGCAGTTATACTGTAAGACTAGTATACGCAGTCACAGTTTAAGTAGAAAACTCTTTAAAATGTAAAGCCAGATGCAGCATAGTAGTTAAACAAAAACTCAAGGTATATCATCTCATAAGTCCAAAAATAATTCACTGTATTGGTGTGGTCCATTATTAAAACTCACCTGTTTTTGATAGAACTTAAGTCTCATGTAATATACGGGCTCATATTAGACTGGAAAGTTCCCTCTAGATAACAGCACAATAGCTCAACAATTTTAGCAGTGAAACAGTTGTTCCACAGTTTTGACCAGATCTCATCAAGACACAGGTGTTCTGACATAGTGACCCACTAGTTCCAAACAGCATCAAATCTTGGCACAGGTCTTTGTTGTTCCTACAAAATGAAGTACAAGCAAAGTATCTGTCAAGTTGTTAATGATCCTTCAGTCTATTCATTTTTCTTATTTAGAAGGCTGATATACAGCAACCATCAACTGCTAATAAGCAATATTGCAAGCAAAGACAGATAACTGCTCAGAGATATCTGAAACAGTGTGAAAAAATGTTTTTCAGAAATACACAGTAAGCACTCAGGGCAGTAGAGTACAAATGCAGAATATAAACCAACCCATTATTTTATTTATTTTTATTTATTTATTTTACATTTGTTGATTGGGATAGTCTGACTGGATACATGTCCATTTTCAGCAGAGGCCCGGGGAGAAACGCTCCAGGTAAGCAGTTAAGTTTAAGAATACAATATTTACAGTGGTAAGCAGTTAAGTTTAAGAATACAATATTTACAGTGGTTACATACCTAAACAAGTTATACAAGTTCCAAGGTTAGAGATAATCCCAAATGTAGGTCAGGATTAAGTGACACAGGTAGGCTAAATTATTATTTTTAACCCATTCTAGAGGAGAGTTAGTCAGGTTTGCTACATTGACATAGCCAGTTTACTGTCAAATGTTGCTTGAGTCTAGTCTTAAATTGACTCAGAGTGGTAAGTAAAGTAATATCAGCTGGGAGAGAGTTCCAGGATCTACCTACAGAGTTAGCGAAGAGAGAGTCACTGGCAGAGTTATTAGTTTTGATAGTCTGAACTAGTAGTTTATTAGAAGATCGAAGAGGTCTGGGATTGTTATAGGGGGTGATAATATTTTTAAGAGCAGGAGTATTGTCCGGATTGTAAAGAATTTTATAGGCAATAATCAATAGGTTATACTGGATCAAGCTGGGTAATTCTAGCCACCCAAGCTGGTTTAGGTTGATACAATGATGTGTCCTATAAGGCAGTGGCAAATCTGGCATTGTGGTTGTAGCAGATAGAGTGTTTGTTAAGGACAGACTTGTTTAGATTAGAGATTAAATGGGATGCATACAGAAGAGTTGAAAGCAGGTGAAAGTGAGCTATGGCAAATCTAGCAGGAGGGGTTAAGAAGGCATTTATCCTATAAAGTGACCCTAGTTTTTATTGATGATCTTGATGGATTGATTAACATGTTGGTCAAATTTAAGATTATTATCTATGATAACACCTAATAGTTTTGAAGAGGAATCTGGGGAGATTATTGTGCCATTATTAGATTTTATGGTAAAGGTGAATGCAGTAGACCTATGTGTTGGTGAGAAAAGCAACATGTTTGTTTTTCTGGGATTTAGGATAAGATGACGACCAAAAAGCCAGTTTTCAATTGTTTTGAAGGTGGTCTGGGTAGCTGACCATAGTTCTGTTGGAGATGTGGCCAAGCAGATCAGGGTGGAGTTATCAGCATATTGGATACAGCTGCCTTTAGGGATAACAGTATAAAGGTCATTAATGACAATGGAGAACAGAAGGGGCCCTAGTATAGAACCCTGGGGTACACCAAGGGTGTTGAGTAGGAGTTTAGAGAGTTTGTTTTGCCAAAGGACAGCTTGCTGTCTATCATTCAGATAAGATTGGAACCATTGAAGGGCTTTAGTATCTAGGCAGAATGTTTTCAGGGTGTGGATTAGAAGTTGGTGATCGACCATATCAAAATGCCTTGGAGAGATCCAAGAAGAGGGCAGAGGATATGTTATTATTGTTGCGATTAAGGTTTATGGTGTTGGAGAAGGCTAGGAGGGCTGAAGTAGTGCTGTGGTGAGGTGGGAAGCCATGCTGGGAGTCTGCCATGAGGTTATTCTGAATTATGTGGTGCATAAGTTGTCTATGGATGCATTTTCCATAATTTTTGCAAGTGGGGATAATATAGCTATTGGCCTATAATTGGATAGCTCAATAGAGCTACCTCCTTTGTGAAGTGGGATTACATAGGATATTTTCCAGCTGGTAGGGATTTTGGCTTCTGCTATAATTTGATTGATTAGTATTGAGATGGGGTAAGCAATGGCATCAGCTGTTTTTTGTAGATACTTGGCAGGGAGTTGATCAGTGGAGAGTTGGTTTTAATTTTTTGATCAAGGTACGGATAAGTGAAGTGGCAACTGGTTGGAATCTAAGTGTGAGTTGGTTTCTATCTGTATCGGTTATATCGGTAAAATACTTGCCATTTGCTATAAAAAATCAGTCTGATGAAGTAAACATCCTGCAACAATGACAGTCAACTGCCACTATCTTCATGGCATTTTTTTTATAGAAGGCATTTTTATTTCAGATTCATATTATGACCCATGGCTTCTATGCAAGGTAGCTTCTAGTGAAAAAAAAATACACACACACACATACACACACACACACACACACACACACACACACACACACACACACACACACACACACACGTATATATAAACAATTTTTTATCACAGTAGACTGAAATCCACCCTGCAAGACACATTGTAGCCTATGAAATACAGCTTTAAATATTAATGAGCCAGTTACAGTAAAGTGCATGTCAGCTTACTTTTAAAGCTCTTATTTTAATTATAATCCTCATGTGGGGGTCAGACTACCTTGTGTCCATTTGATTTACTCATCATCAAGACACCACATGGTGTCTAAAGTGAAAAAAAAAACACTTGCAAAACTAAATAAATATATCTGCAGAAATTAAGAAATATGTTCCTTTCAAGTATTTGGTGTGTTTGGAAGTACAGAAAAATAACCCTATGTGAAAATAGCCCTAATAAAACACCAGAAATATTGTCACCAAAAAAACTTAGCTGAAAACTGGAAGCTTTCATTCTAGAAATTCATTGTATTCCCCTCTATGAGCAGATGCTATATTACTTCATATTAGTGGTAAATAAGCTATTAAAGTATTTAACTAATTTAATTTTCTTGAAAGGGAGAATGATAACATCAGCCACTAGAAAGAAGGTTGGTATTTATAGTCAACTCAGAAAGAATTTGATATTTATGTGACATTTCTTCTTCTTTAAAAAGCAAAAGCAGCAATAGGGATTACTGGTAATGCTAATGAGATGAAGAACAAATTTAAAATTGCAAATCTAGTGAGATAAATGATTCACTAATAAGAAACAAAAGGTAGTTTGTGGTATAACACATGATGAAACAAGGGACAGGCTTTAAAGGAAATGGAGCTCATGTTATCAAAAGCTGTGAATGAGTATAGTAACTGAATAGATTAAGACAGAATAATGCCAAACTAAATGAGAACAAATTGAAAATAAGAGTGACAAGTTTAAAATAATTGGGATATATCCCAGGGACTGAAGCTTGATACAGAAAAAGTCAGAGTAATGAAAAAACAAAAAAGACATTGCAGAAGTATGATGCAGTATCTTACAAATTGTCTATATAATAGCAGGAAATTAGAGCAAGATGTAGCACTAAAATAGAGTTATGAATAGAACAGTTTTGAAGTGTTCAAGAAAGCAGAATGTTAAAATATTATGATATGAAAGAACAATTTCTGTTGCATGCAAATGTCAGACAAAATGGTATAGGATCTTTGTAATTACAAGAGACTGCATCAGTTACCTGTAAAAGTAAACATGCACAAGTGAGATGCTCTTGAAATTATTAACAATAGTGCCTGGGATGTGAAAAATGTCATGGGCATCTCTGTACTAAAGAATTTCTAGAGGAAACAAACTACAAATCCTTGCAAAAATGTACTCTGGCATAATTAACTTTAAACTTTTTTTCTTCAGTGGTATGTCACTTTAACACTATGGGGCCATCTTCATTTACTAGACCATATTCTGTATGTAGATACCTACATTTATAGCTTTACTTTTGTAAAATCCAAACTGAATCAAATGTGTTAATTTTGCTTCCAATACTGGTACAAAGTATCATTAAAATACTATTTCTATGAATCAGTATATGAGGTATCACACACCTGAGGTAGCATGGAAAAAGTAAATCCAAAACATGCTATAATATTTAAATCTACATATGATACAAGAGGAAATAAATTAAAATGTAGAATGAAAAATTTCTAGTGTTCAAATTCTTCATTCTCTATGAGGAGATCATGTCAATTGATTAATCTTCCCATGGTTCATGTTTTCCTAAATATATATCTTATCATATTTTGCTATCAGTGGATATATCACTAGTTATAATTTCAGGTTCTTATTGTAATTTTCTGAGGTGTTGAAAATATTATTATTATGTTTGTGGAACTGGACGTGGCTCAGATGATTGCTTTTCAATGAATGGATTTTAACAAGGCACCTCTTCAAAGACAGTAAATATAATGGGAGTGTGTGGTGCATGAACTGAAAATGTTACACAGATGGATTGTGCTTTTCGTGTATATAATAATTTACATATCTATAGTATGAGATGGAGTAAACAGTGCAAGGCCATCTTTAATGGAAGAAGAGCTTTAATGGAACAAGAGCTAGTTTTACACAGAAGACAACAAAATTGTGTACAAGCCAGTAAGTGATAGATGCACAATTTGGCTCATGCATAATGCATGAACCTCCATTTCCTGTATTTTACTTCCGATTCACATCTGACAAATGACCATCTTATATGTTCACATTGGACCAATCATTAGACACTAGTGTTTATCTATGGAGTGAAAAGACTCCCACAGCTACACTAGGTCTTCACTGATTTTACAACTTCAAAGGGGTGTTTGGCCATCAGACCTCATGTCATGAGTTTCACAATCATGAATATAGGCTGCTGGATAATCTTCTAAGCCATTTATTTTATACAGAGTTGAAAGAGCAAGTAAACACATTATTTTACAACATGCCATGCATATATCTGAGAGATTTTTGAAGTACAATCAATAATTAAACTTTACTAAACACAAATTACTTAATTAAATAAAAAAATCCTATCTAAAACAAAACTATGCATGTATATACAAAATGTGTCCCATCTTTTGTATAGTTCAAAATGGAAAGTATATTTAAAGTACTTGCAGAAATGTATCCCATACTGTTTCAAAGACATATATAAGGTCTATTAACTTCATAGAGAATTATCTTTATACTTATCAAATAGTACAGATAATTTAAGCCAATATTTAAAGTTACTAGAAATCATATTAGTCCTTGTCCTAATTGTCATAAACAATAGTGGTTCCATTAAACAACTCTGAAATGAGTGATATATTGGAGTTTTGCAGTTTTCAGTTATTGTTTTGTTAGCAAATGATAAAGGAAACAACAAAGTGTCACTTGATCTTTGTTAACAAATAAAGAACTTGGGGTGTTAAATAAAAACAAATGTTTAATTATCTGGATTTTGTAAGACCTCATTTGTTGAACAAATGATTGGAAATGTGTGCAAACATTTTTAACATATTGCACACAATAAAAAAGTATCAACTATCAGATTTTATCTTTATGTTATATATCCAGCAGTGCATATTTTATATATATATATATATATGTATATATATATATATATATATATATATATATATATATATATATATTCCCAAGTTTATGCAGAATTTAAAAAAGTATGAATTTTCAAGAAAATATTTTTTTAAAATGATAATGATATTATACTTCTAGCTAAATCATTTATCCAGACTTTATCTATGTTGTAATTAAATATTCATAAGAATTTTAACTGATTTATGTGATAAAATAGTTTTCTATAAATGGGATGGTTTTTAAGGCTGTTTCATTCATATTATGTATCTTTAATGACATAAACTGCCTAATGTTCTGTACCAATACTCAGTCATTAGGATCTGTTTTTTAATCAATAATAATGTCAGTTGAGTCTTTGCAGTTCTTTTTAGTCAGGTCAAACCAATAATAATACTAAAAAATGTAGCATTTTATAATATCAGTGTGTTCAATTAATCCCGAAGTAAATGAAATAAAAAAAGAATAAAAATAAGTCAATTTCTTTAACATTTGTTTTTTTTTATACTGAGTTGCTATTTTTTTTTAAATATCATTTAGATATTTAGAATTTGTTGCAAAACTAATGTGCATATTTATGTAATTATATATTCTATAACATGTTTATATGCTTGCATTTTAATTTTATATTCCGAAAGTTTTATAATTACACAAAATTGTATGTAGTACTCTCCATTTCAGAGTGTAAGTTGTGTCCATTGTAATATAATTTTAAATATAGATGCCGTAACATAAGATTCTGTATCAGAGAGGCTTAACCTCCTCTGCCATTTTCTCATAACCTAATATGTTGTTGAAGAGCAGTTTTAGTAGTTGAATAACATTTCTTGCAAATAATGTATATATCCCAGGAATTAATTTAGTCTGGTTGTTAACACAGAGAATTAAGGCTATAAGTTAATAACAAACTACTTTCTGTGGCACAGGGTTTCATTCCCTCAGCCTTCATTTGTCTTCTGTGTGACCTTGAGCAATTACTTAGACAGTGCATTGGGGCAATTAGGAATTCAGGCTAAGCTCCTCATTGCTGTCCTGGACTGCATGCCTAGTAACTACCAATGAATGACCCACCTAATCCATCTGTACCTGTGGTTTTGTCATTGAAATTGTTTTATTTGTTCATTTAATTCAGAATTAATTATAGGTTTAACAAATTCCTGGTATTCTCTTCAAAGATGCTCTTGTTTAAGGAGTGTAGCAATGTATTTTCATCTAAATATTTATTACCTACTTTTTGCATGCTTTTAAAATTTTAAATGCCACAAGGAGAGCTATAACATTATTACTTTCTGGAATCTTGGTAGATTTTATTTGAGTTGATTTGGTTAGCATTCATTATCTATTTGTTGATCTTCATACGTCTTTTGGAGACACTACATACAATTGTAATTTCTTCTTTTCTAAAGCTAGTGCTATTTTTATGATATAGAATTCATTGATATATTCTGTTTAAGACCTTATCTTAGTCTAAGAAAATGGCTTCTTCTTTCTGAACATTTAATTTAGCTACATTTAAATCATCTTGGACTTTAACTAGATCATTATCCATTCTTTTTTCTGACACCGATTAAATAAATATTATTTAAAAACATCCCAATGCATACTGTCATTTAATCCTCTGATATTATTAATATGAAGAAAATCTTCTACTTCTTTACTTATCTATTCTTTGTATTCTTTAAATTTCACCATATCTGTTAATCATTAATCTGCTACAACTAATTACTGGTTTAAAATAAAAGTATTCTTTTCAGATAAAGGAAAAGAAACCACTTTAACAGATCAATATTTGTAGTCAGATAATTGATATATAGAGTCTATCAATATGTGTTTGAGCTAGAACTATGTAAGTACTATGAGAAAATAATAAATAATCTTCTTATGCAAAATCAGATAAATATTTTAAATTCAACAACTTCATCTAATTTTTCAGAGCCTTAGCAGTCTAATATGTCTATCAGCCCAAGAGTTGTTGTTACTTAATTAGGATGTAATTTAAGTTGTTTGACAGAATATCTAAGTATTGTTTTGTAAACTTAACTCCATGTCCTGGTATCTATAATGTATTCGCTAGTGGGATAAGTCTGTTTTGATGCTCAGCATTGCCATTATATGAACTAGACTGCTGAGGACAGTTATTGCTAAGGAAGGCATCTGGGACATTGGTTTATTAATTGACTGATTGCTTTAGTTTATATGACAGTCATCATTGGATACCAACACTGAATTAAACTGAAAATAATTTACTGTATCAGTAGACTAGTCAGTGTATGCAACATACTGCTTTTATACTGCTGGCATTTTTAAAAGGGCTAAACAAGCTGAAATTAATATATGATGTCAGAACATTTATAGCAACGATATCATTGGTATTAAGAAAGGTTCTATCACTATACTGTTTCTTATAGAAAATTGTGAGTTGATATATGCCTAGCATTCTCTGCTAAGGAGTCAAAACTCCCTGATCTCATATACTTCTACAAAGAAAATGGTGTCACAATGACTCAAACTAAAGACTTGAATCTTCATTATCAAACAAATAAAACACAATAAGGGGACAGAGTTATTACTAAATGCTTTCCCTAACAATGAAATAATCTTAAGTTACATATAAAATTGAGTGATCACATTGTTTCCTTTAAAATAAACCTTGACAGTTGGATGGGTGCCCATAAATTAATCCTAGACTTGACAGGTTTTGCTCTACTAGAGAAGGACATGTCATATGTGGGGTCTATATTAAAAGACCGAAGAGGTGTTTCAGTGAGCACCTCTTGGTCGACATGTAATGAGCGAACGCACTAAAGCGTAAATGCTCAAAACAGCTATTTCTTTCCTTGGGAAAGAAATCGCTTGGCCATCCCCATGTGTTTGCCATTTCCTCACTGTAGTGCGATCTTGGAGTTGGTATATTTCATTAGGGGGTGTGTGGGGGGCACAGCCCCCCACGTTGGGGGGTGTGAGAGGAGAAGCCCCCCCATTATATTTTAAAGTGTGTGTGTGTGTGTGTGTGTGTGTGTGTGTGTGTGTGTGTGTGTGTGTGTGTGTGTGTGTGTGTGTGTCTGTGTGTGTTTGTGTGTATGTGTTGGTGCTAGTGGTTTCTTTACCAGGAAAAGAAACCGCTGCTTTGAGCATTTGCACTTTACTGCATTTGCTCATTATGTGTCGACCAAGAGGTGTTCGCTGAAACACCTCTTTGGTCTTTTAATATAGACCCCATATGTGGATCAATAATAGCAAGGTGCTTATGGTTCATGGACTGGCTCTGGCTTTCAAGCTCTATGAATCTGTCTGCAAAACTTTAAATGTAGACGTCTTTAAAACATTGTTTAAAACAGGACATATACATTCTATTTTTGTGTTAAACTAGTTAAACAATGGTTTGTTTCATCTACTATACATAGTCACAGTGCCAGTAGCATACTTGCCTTTGGTGTAGCAGGCTGTGGGTTCTATTTCTGCACCAAGGAGATCGAGAGCTGACACTATAGTGCAGCTTAAGAGGTGTGCTGCAAACCTGTGTGTGTCATCCATCGGATGGGATATTAAACCGAGGCCTCATCTGCTTGAGTTGGTGGTACCTCATGTGGATGTAAAAGATCCCATGGCACCTATGGAAAACAGCAGGGGAAGATCCACAGTGCCCTTGCCAAATTTTCCATAGTAGTATAAATAGCATGTCAGGTCTCACCTGAAAGGAGGCCACCAGCCTAGTGGGACTAATTCAGTCAACAAAGGATAAAAATAAAATAAAATAAGTAGCTGCTTGAATATGCACATGGATCTCTATATTCTTATGGTTCATCAGATGAGAATATGTATAGAACTTCCTGTATTTGTGCAAGTAATTTATGTAAATACCATATAATGTCTATGCCAAGTACTGTGCAAAATGTAATAAAGTAGAATGTGGATGTACTTTAGTTTTATGAATAATACAGTAACAATTCAATTACAGAAGCATTATAATGCATTTGAGTGATCAAATGAAGTTACTTTATGGAGCAAGTGATATAAGAGATTAAAATTCTATAAAAACTACACACCATGACTAACATCTCCATATGTTAGTCAAACTGGTCATATAACAGGCCATTTCAGTTTTCACAGAGATGAGTGATTAACATGCAATTATAATGATTCAGGTAAACAAATTTTAAAAATTCATATATAAACTCACATGGATAACAATAAATGCACTTTATCTAAGAAAGCATACTTACACGATATACTAATTCATTCAGATTTTTAGCTTCATTCAATTCCTGTAAGCAGATCAATCTCTTGTTTTAATAAATAAATAAATATAGAGGTATGAAATGTGGCCATCAACACAACAGTTAGTAAAATCATCCCCATCCTATTCATATTTTCATCTCAACAGAATTATAACAGCCTCTGCAAATGTAATATTTTTTAATAACACCATAATAATAACTTGCCCCGGGATTCATGAACCTTGCGCCAGGCGCCAGCATAGCGTCGGCGTTATAACGCCAAATATGGCTGCTTAGCGATTCAGGTATGAATGAATTCCATGTGCACTACCGGCGTGCGGACCGTCCCTTGGCGTGGGTATACAAAACACACTGTGTGCGGTATTGCACCATGCAAATGAGGGCAAATAGCGATCCACAGTGGCGCGAAGGCGTGGCGTAAGAGACGCGGCAATGTAAACCAAAAAAGCGGTTTACATTTACCCAAACATACGGAGGAGTAACGGAAGGCTGTCAAAGTCAGGTATCATATAGGTGCAATATGCCAATGTGGAAAGGCACCGAGAATGTCCAAAGAAAATATGCACAAAATGTAAAAATGACATAAATGGCACGTGCGTAGAAAGAACAGCAGACCCGGGATATGTGCACAGAAGTTGTAAAGCAATGAAATAATATGACAATGTCCGAAAAGAGCAGTAGAACACAAATCAGCTGCACAGCCACCACACACCATAGTATGTATGTAAAGCTGCAACCCCAGCGCAATGGTTGTCAAGGAGTGGTGGCGGTGTCGGCGCCGTAACCAGGTATTAGTAGTCAATTCCATGCAAATGAGGCAGATAATAGTGAATCGCAAAAGCGGCGCCAGCGTAAGGATGGAGCAAGCGGTGGCGGTACTACACCGAGGTGGCCTACGAGATACATGTCAACCACAGAGGGTGTGCCACTGTAGGAGGAAGGATATTGGAGGACAGCAAATCTGGGCTGTACAATGCACATCACAGCATCAGGACTGGCGTGTTAGGAAATAGATGCGCTGAGAGTACAGAATGCGGCGTACAAATGCATGTGCACGAGGATGACTCGTTCCCTAAACCAGTCATGTGGCGGCCTCACCGGCAACAACCAGGGATATAGGAAGGTAATGCGGAGAATACTAGGAAATCACGGAAGCAGTGTAAATGGATCCGTAACGAGCAATTAACACGAATCAATGGAGGAAGGGCAACCGCCGGCAGCTGATAAGTCTGCATGCAGACTCCTGCAGAACGGGAAAGGGAGGCATATGAGTGCAAAGATAGTAGGGGATGTAGTAGAAATGCAAAGAGCAAAGAACCGAAATAGCACAGCCAAGTACAGAGGTAGCATAACTGCGGCTGCAGATAAAATGCATCATATGCCATGTGCCTGCAGGATGCAGTAATGTAAGATGCCAGGCGAAGGCAATGCAGGCAACTGTAATGTAACACTACAGGCAGTACCGTTGCAGCTGCAAGCGTAAAACCACGGAAATAATCCATGGATACGGCCGCACAGACACACCCAATGACTTCACGGGTATACAGCACAACAGTAATAAATGTGAATCGCACAACACACAGCGATTTCCCAAACGCCGCACCGTAGGGTGTAAACAGGCGGGAACTTTTAACATGTATATGCTGGGTGCCGCCGTGGCCGTGGTGCATAGATATGTGGCAGTGTCAGGCGGAGTTGCGGAGGGTGGTGCCGACAACTACCGTAGGCCTCACAGGAGAAGGAGAGTGTTCAGACCAAGGGTGACCTACCAGGGGCTGCGAGACCTGGAGATAGTAGGCGCTACAGGGTGGACAGGGACACGTTACAGCAAATAGTGGAGCTGTGCCGGCCGATCCTGAGAACAAGAGACAACAGAGGGGAGCCCATCCCAGTGGACACAAAGGTATGTGTGAGCTTGCGAATACTGGCTACAGGTACCTTTCAAAGGCCCACCGGGGACATAATGGGCATCTCACAGGCATCAGCATCCAGGGTACTACACCAGTTCCTGGATGCCATGTTCACATGCCCATGAGCACATAAAGTTCCCCACATCTCAGGAGGAGTTGGCTAGCAATATCGCCGCTTCCACCGTGTGGCACAATACCGGAGGTCCTGGGTGCGATAGACTGTGCGCACATAGCAATCAAGTCACCACCTGGGGAGCAGGGTAAGCGCTACATAGACCGCAAGGGATACCCCTCCATCCATTGCCAGGTCGTATGCAATGCGCGGGGCATTATCATGGATGTGTGTGCTGGCAGCCCTGGAAGCTACCACGACTCCCATATCTGGCATGCCTCACAGCTGTATCAGGTATTTGCCAGTGGGGACATCACACAAGGTCACCTTGTGGGGGATGCTGGCTACGCACTGGAGCCGTGGTTGATGACACCCATCAGAAATGCACACACACACATGCAAGAACGCCATAATGAGGCACACGCACAAGCGAGAATAATCATAGGCGTGTGTTCGGGATGTTGAAATCACGGTTCCGGTGCTTGGATACATCCGGTGGAGCCTTGCAGTACTCTCCAGGCACAAGTGCCCACATATTCATAGTATGTTGTATGCTACACAATATGATTCTGCGGAAACAGCTGCTGCAGGGACATAATGCCGGAGGGCCACCAAGCCCGCCACAACTGCCAGGGCAAGCACAGGCACAGGGCGTGCGGCGCCACGGACACACTGAGCCAGCCCCAGTAGGTAGACAGAGGCGTACCCAATATGCCTACGCCCTGGCAAAGAGGGAACGCATAGCACATACTTTGACAGTGTAGGCCCCATGGACTGACACCTCCTGACCTGCACACACAGTAAAATGGGCGCCACACAAACATGTCCGCCCGTAATGTGTACCGTATGTGCGGACGTATGTGTGACTCCAACAAAGGCACCGGCCAAACACTGCACACCCAATAGCCAGCAGAGCATGGGCGCCAACACCTCAACGCCGCCGGTTCAACAGCACACGGCGGAGCCATATGCTGCCACTATCGCCGCAAGTCGACCACAGATGTGCGCATGTGCATACACAGATCACGGAAATACATATCAGTACACATGTAGAAATATATGCGCATACACAGATAGAAAGTACAACAGGGTAATATGGAACCCAGGGATGCAAGTTCACAGATAAGTAAGGCGAAATCACCACATATTAAACATAGTGACCGACAACCCGATCATCCTGGAGGGTGGGCAGGGCAGGTAACGCCAACCATGGAAATGTTAACCTGCATCAATACATAACCGCGTGTCGGGATGGTCACCAGTCCACGGTACAGTAGCGGGATATGTGTAGGGTCACCACCTGTCCCACGTTGTGAGGACAGTCCACCTTTGGGCAGTTGTGTCCTGCAAAAACATTGACAAAATGGCAAATGTCCTGAGATTGTAGGACAAAACCATTTCCCATAATTACTTTATTAGTTGCAGAAAACAGTTATTTTGTAGAAGAAACATCTAAATATGATAATAAACAGAATAAGCAACTGTAATGCTACAGCTTTGTATTCCGTCAAAAAGTGAATCGCTGTCCTTTGTACTGGCCGTGGGTATGTGTTGGCATGCAAAATCTGGCGTTTCTACTAAAATGTCCCACTTTGGCCATTTGAAAGGTGGCAACCCTACATATGTGCGTGTCATATCCATAGGATATGAGTGCGGAGATACACGCCGCCACGGGCGATGAGACCGACGTAGGTATTGTGTTCAACCGTCGGTGCGGCGGAAAGCATACCAGTGAAGTGTGCGACATTATGAGGAGCGTACCTCATTTGGGGTGTAAAACAGTTCATGTTCCTCGCAGTTCCTCCAAGTTCCACATTGAAAATGTCTCTCAAACATCCATTGTTAGGAATGTATATAAATGACATCCTGGTAAATAGAATGTACTCATAGTAAGTCAGTAAAGGTTCTTCACTGTAAGTAAATCAGCATATTATAATCAACCTATGACCTACTTAGCTGAAGTTGTCACTATGCCATTACTATGTGTTCCACATTATGCCCATTTGTTTCACATTACTACTGTGTGTGTTCCCCACTCTGGAAATAGAAGGTTGACAGCCATGGCGGCAATATGTGTATGTGTGAGGTGAGGTTGTCGTGTGTTCCGCTGTGTGTGTGTAATGTGTGTGCCAGTGTAAACTGTGTATGTAGATGACATGTCACAGGCGGAGTGTAATAACAGGCGTAGGCATACAGTACAGGAACCATAGGCGTATGTACAGCAGTACCCACAAAGTAGTACTGACATCTCCTCAGTGGCTATGCACGTGGCGACGTAAAATGATGCAAAGCCCCAAATGTCCCAAAGTGTACCACAGGGCCATAGCAAACAGGAGATGCAAAGGGCGCATGTACAAACCATGACCGTAGGTATGGCGGCCATAACGTAGACTCCACACGGTCCGTCGGCAACGTTACACAGCATCAGGCATGTGCGGCAAAAATACGATTGTGCTATCCGGCACCGATCGTGAACACTTACGGTCCGGTAAATACCGCGGTGTGTTCCACGACCGTGGCGTAAGCAAGCGGCACACGAATAGGAGGCTACTGGTAGCATACAGTCCGCCCCAAGTATAGGACCACAATCACCGTAACTATCAGCGACAAAATGCCAATGGATAGTAGGCACGGACGAACATCCGCAGATATATAACCGATGTGAAGGAGGAATATGTGCAGGTAGCACACATGCAGGTGATACCGACAGCAGACGACATCAACAAAACAAACATTCCCGGAACAACAGACAGGTAACCCGCAGCTCCCCAAGCAGGGATGGAGCACACACACAAGCATATCTGGTATGTATAAATGCAAGACTCACACCCCGTACCCGTCACCCACATCCGCAGATATACCCCATTGCACATATCAAAGGGATAACAGCTAAAACCGTAGCAAACACATACAGGCAGTGAATGACAGCGGCATACCCACAACAAGCTCCTGGGAAACACTAGCAGCGGCTGATGCATCCATGCATTCGCTATGTACAGGAAAATAACAGCCATGTAACACATCTGAATGCACAACGCCATCGACAGTCGCCGCCAGGACACGGGGACCCACATGTCGAACACAATACCATACCCAACACACACAATCCACGGCTAACACCACAGCGAAATGTACCCGACACCACACATAGCGGATGCAGTCACACAAACATGATACAATACATAACATCCTCACGAAGGTATTGCAAATAACCAACGGCCACACGAGGAAAGAACCATGGCCTAGTGCCGGCGTAGCGAGCGAAAGGAAGGGGAACACCGCTGATATGCGCATAAGTACACACCGAGGAACAGCTACTGGCCTGATTAACCCACATGCCTCAGCCGACGGCGAATATAAGGAAGACTCCTGGATATTCAAACCGTATGTTCATACCGAACTAATACAAATAGAGAAAGAAACAAGAGAAACAAGGGAATAGAGGCGAACTCAGAACAAAAGGCCGGAAAGGTATGTCGAACCCACGACATGTACTGGTGTGTAGCACGCCGATCGTATGATGAATCTGTACAGTATGTGAGCGGTGTGTGTAGGTAAAGATACCTGTCCATCAGGCAGAGAGAGGCGAAGGTTGGATATGTAATGCTAAAGCAGCGCAGCATACCAGCGACTGTGGACAACGTGTGCACAGCAGTGGGACAACATGTAAACACCCGGGATAACCCCAGGTCCGGCTTGCCACCCTTTCAAAAGGCCAAAGTGGGAAATCGTCGGGACACACTTCAGATGTTACAGGTGGACACATACCCATGGTCAGTACAAAGGTTAGAACTCTACTCTTTTGCATAAAGAAAAGTGTAGTCTTGTAGCAGTTCAGTTGCTTATTGTGTGTCTTGTAACAGTTAGGAATGTACATACATAAATAAGTATGTTATGCAACTCTTACATAAGAATGGGATATAGTGATGTCCCACAATCTCAGGACATTTGCCATTTGTGATACATTTTGTCAGGACACAACTGCCCAAGGAGGGACTGTCCCTTGCAAAGTGGCACAGGTGGTAACCCTACCCCAGGTCTGCCATAGGGGTTGCAAACACAGAACAATGCCACCACCCACGCCGATGCTGGCAGTGGATATCCAACAATGAAGTGCCACAGCAGGGGATAGGACATTTATGTATAGTGTCACAGCACACATGTGCATGGGCATATACCGTCGATGTCATACGGAATGTGCGCCGGCGTGCACCTATCCCACGCGGTAAGGCGACTATGTCAATTATGTGTAATGCAAAGCTGGCATGATGGATATGTTCACAAATCATAGACAGTATCACAGGCATAGCATGCATGATGGGCGATGGCCTAATGTTATATACATACACAAGATATGTATGGCCTGCACATATGGGACAATGTAGTAGCAGAATAGGTACCGAAATGGAGGTAACAGCAAGTGACCATGTCCAAGCGTTCCATAGCAGGTGCAATGTGTGCCACAATGATGTCCAGCAGGGCCGTGTGTAAACACATGTGCAATGTACACAGTACTGACACCCCCATGGTAGTGTCCACTGAGCGGCAGAACTGGATGTCAACTGTCATGTCTATACAGTGCGTCCGCTGTGGTGGTACCATGGGTCTGTGTCACCCTACCAGCAAGGCAGCTATCACATGACTAGTGACACAGTGTGCCCCTGTGGGATGTGCACAGGACCTATGTCCCACAGCATGGTGTGTGTCCAGTCTGTGGATGTCACACAGGCGCCGGGCTGAGCAATGTGGCATGTGTGCACACATGCAGGACTGCTCCTCCCCTGCCCACTGCAAGCGCCATGTAGGAGTACTACATGCATCAGTACTGTGGAGAACATGGCCCATGGCAGAGTACATTACACCCCTGTGTTAGTGGCATGCAGGTGAGCACAGATGTGTTACATGACTGTCATTTGCATATGTAAACTGTCTGAGCTGGGTAGAGAGCACAGCATGACTATACTGAGACATGTAACGTTGTATCCATTGTGTAAGGTACACCACACATGTGTTATTGTAACACGGCCTGCGTGTACATGTGTGTATGGCACAGGTACAAGGGCACCCAAGGTATCAGCTAGACATACGGTCCAGAAATGTGTAGTCCTGCACATGTGTACCCACGCCATGGTGTAATATGGCAACCACAGCACCATGTGGGCCATGTGTGTGTACATCAACCATGTACAACGTGATATGCCTGTATAGGGACAGTATCCATGTGATACACACCGCATGACTGTCAGTATGCAAAGGTGATGTGTATGCACTATGTGTGATGTAACTGATGCAATGATATCTACATGATATATCTGCCACACTGACACCTGTATGGGTGTCAGCAACATAGTAGGATGAGCTAGAATGCTGCCAGGTATGTAGAAGTGGTAGATGTAGGCATGTAGAGTACTGTGTGACAGCAGGAAGTGAACGTAGGCAAATACTGAGCATGAGGGGCCACATGTCTGAGGCAGGTGCAATGCCACACGTCCCTGAAATGTTGTAGTTAGCATGATATGCCTGCACCACTGTGTGAACTGTACAGAAGGCACATGGCGTAACATGCCGATACATAGGGTGCGATGTGATGCTGGATGTGTACACTGTCAATAGCATAAAGTGGAATGGTGCTGAAGGGCAAAGGCGGATCATGTCTGATGTGATACCCTCTGTACCACCCCAACCACCCATGCAATAATATGACAGGTGGCCAGCATGGGATGTGGTGTGCTGTGGCGCACAGAAGCCCAACAAGGGTGCCAGGAAAGGCATGCAGGTAGTCAATGAGTGTGTGAAGCATGTATGTCAAGATGTGGCCCAGTGCCATACTGAATGGCCCAGTCATGGGTGTAGAGATGCAGCCCCATACGTGCAATGCAGTACCATCCATGTGTAGTGTGATAGATGTGGTAGTGTGGTGGTCAGGGTGCACAACGTACATGAATGGGCTAGCAGTCACTGGCGTGTGCTGCTGCAGAGACATGTAACAGCCAGGTTGGCGGGATACAACAACTACGGCGGTTGGAGGTGACATTGGGACTGTGTTCCCAGACATAACATGTGCATGCCAGTACTATGTATGTGTCCACAGGGTTAATACAATGTCCAGCCAAGGATTGGAACCCTGTAGTGAGTGAGAGTGTGTATTGTTGGTAGGTACCCCATTGGCAGGCAGGATGCCAGCAACATCTGTGTCGTCAATGCCTGCATGACCGTGGTATGCTGCATTGAATGTGGATGTAGTCAAACAGCAGAGACATACCACCACACTGCGTGAGGGCCCACACTGCAATGTCTGGCAGTCATGTGTAGGTAGCTAGCTGTGGAGTATGTCATGCACCAGCAGGACACACCATGACTGTCAAGTGACACACAACACACAGGTGAACAAAACTACCGTGCAACAGCCTGCACATGTGCCCATACAGCACGTGTGCATGGAACAGGAATACCACTGTGGCGTCTGTGAAAATGCCAGCACCACCATGTCTCAGTGTGGAATAGCATGGTCCCTACCAGTGTGTAAATGTAGCAGAAGTGCACTGTGATCACTGTTGGCATAGGCACATAGACTGTCCATCGGACGGGGTGCCATGCCCTCAACTACCTCTGTCAGTGGATGTCAGTAATACCGGCTGTAGTGTGTATGTACCATGCATGCTGCTATGGTTGTGTGTTTAGGGTGTGGCTAGCAGGGATGGTAAGCATGGATGTTCAGCAAACAGAGGGAGGAGGTGTGTAGGCCTAGCATACAGACACATGGAGGTTTGGTGCATGCTGAGGGTAGTGTAGGTATGGTATGTGTCGTGTAATGTGTCACCCAGCTATGCGTACTGCATGGCCAAGCATGTGTGGAGTACGTGGGAGTCCATACTAGGGAAGGGCGTGTTGCTGGCAATACATAGCAGTAGCAACTGTCCTAGGTGCAATGTACAGCATGCCAACCCGACTGGCATGTAACCTGTGGTGTACAGTGTCTTCACTGTCGCGTGTCACAATGTGCGTAGTGGCCACGAACATGGGTATCTGAACATGGACTACCTATGATGCAATGTGTCATGGGAAAATACAGTATGTGTGTAAATCACGGTGTGGTGTGGGAACCACCCACCCGTGTGTGTTGCAGTCCAGGTATGTGCCTGGGAGGTATGATCTGTGTACAATCTGGACTGGCAGGTGTGCCGTGTAGGGCATGGAGGCAGGTCCCAGGCACTGTAGATAAATGACATGTGTGCTGTACTGTGTGTGCAGTGCTAGTGTACAGCACAGTGGAGGGTGTAAGCATTGTCACACATCACTGCATGCTGTGCCTACCTGTGACAGCCCTGCCAGAGACAGACATGTGACACCGCTGCACAGGCAGCATAGCATGTGAAGATGTACATGTGGGCTGCACACCTTAGCCAGATGTCCACCGTCTTGTGTGCCACAGTAGTGTGGTTGAACACGACTATCAGACTGGACAAACAGCACATGCCTGCATAACAACAGTATGACCATAGTCAACAGTCCCAGTGACAGAGTAGGCCAATGTAGACTATCCCTGCATGCAGACCACTGGCTACTGGACACCTGGCTAGACACACACCTGGACGGTTAATTCACCATTGAGCCATCACATGTCCACGTCCATGTGGGCCGTACAATGTCATCACAGGGTGGTCACAATAGCAGGTGGCAAGGCAGAACCACGGTGTACCAGGTGATGTGTCATGTGTGCATATGTTGACTAGCACAGCCGTTCACATGTCTGCAACATACTGGTGCCGCGATGTATACTGTTACATGATGAATGGAACTGCACTGTCACCCACTACAGGGCCAGCTGGCACAGGTGTGGTGTGACTGGTGTAACCATGTTTGCACAGGATACACACTGCTGTTGTAGGCAGCCATGCTGGTGGCCACCAGTGATATATGCAGTGGTCATACAAACATACCGTACACAGTGTTCAGGCAGGAATGTCAATTGTCGTGGACGATGTGCTGCTATGTGAATGTGGGTGTTTGTTGTGAATGTCACACATCCAGAAGACACCATCTGGTGCAGTCATGGTTGTCAACACCGGTACACACATCCACAGCAGTCAGAACCCAGTCCTGACAATGTGTGTCAGTCACCCTTGTACCGTGTGACATATGTGCACATGGCGGAACACCTCCACTGTCATCTAAGCTGGCTACATGATGGCTGGAATGTGCTGTAGAAATGTACAATGCTGGTAGCCCAATGAAGTACCTGGAATCAGACACAGTACACTATGTCAGCCATGTAAACCATGCACAACAATGACTGCCCAACAGACACAAACAATGCATTGACACATGGAACATGTGCTCATGACAACCCCACTGAGGTATGTTGCACATATAGATGTACAATTGTCATCTATGGCCATAGCATGGATGCAGACACACATACTCCACAGGTAGTACCATGTGATGTAGGTAGGGGGCATTGCTTGTGTATATGTCACAGTAGATGTACACAGACATGTCCTGCATAGCCGTCATGTAGGGGTAGCTGTGGTATGTCACTACTGGACATGCCCATACAGATTACCATGTCCCGCAGGAGATGTGTTAGGTGTGTACCACATGTGACATGCTGACAACAATCTGCGATGTGTATGGCTGACGGTGTACCTGTGTGACAATGTCTGTGATGGGTGCAAAGGCACATAGTATCGTATTGTATGCACACAAGCCCCACATAGCTGCATAGCCTGAACATACAGTACAAGGTGTGGGATGATAGCAACCCACAGGTGGAGATGGGTATGGACGGCGGCCCACAACCACATGTGTGTGTACGGTGTTCACGTCCACGACACATGAGCATCTGAGAGGCTAAGCGTCACAGCTGTACAGGGTCGCATGTACATATGTTCAGCAACATCCCTGTATGTCCCACCACTGGCCTGTGGACCGATGGACAACAACCAAATGTGCAGATATGAGATGTGCACAGCACATCACAGATGCCTACCGTAGAACAGGCCTACCATGTAGACATGTGCACAGTAGGTCTGCGCCACCTGCAGTCAAACACGTTGGGTGCCAAACCACACCAATAGTCCAGGCAATGACACAGATGGGCGTGCATGCCTCTGTGTATGTATGTCTGTGAATGGCTCCGGCATAGCAATATAGCCGTGTCACCATTGTGAACAACAATATGAATGGGTTGTATGTGTGAGGGTGCATCATATGTGTATGGTCAGATCGCCGATACCATCAGTGGGCCTGCTATGTGAACATCCATGTCCCCATACATGGATACCTCTGCTGAGGCCAACACCACATTCACACAGGGAGGGATGGCGGTGTGTAGTGCAGCAGCAGACATGTGGGTGGCAGCGGGCAATGTATGTACACATATGTGTTACCCACATCAGTTCAGGCAGCTATCCATGTGCATGGGATAGCGGTGTGTGTACACATACAGCACTGTGTCGATCAACATC
The DNA here is from genome assembly GCF_019279795.1 of Protopterus annectens. Lineage (NCBI taxonomy): Eukaryota > Metazoa > Chordata > Ceratodontiformes > Protopteridae > Protopterus > Protopterus annectens. The sequence continues at coordinate 1,939,350,762 of NC_056737.1, read as the reverse complement.
CCAGCACATAGCACCTGCCAGGGCTACAGTGTATGCATGGATGTGTGATACCTGCATGCACCACACACACCCTCAACAAGCAGCGTACAGCATACCTCGCTGGAGGACAGTGTCCACACCATGGTGATAAACATGTTGAATGTCCATATTCACACAGCTATGACAAAAGCAATGGACAGCCACCCTGCCAATACCGTCAGCCCCTGGGTGGGTCACACCCATTGCCATGTATGTGGCATACCCTGCCATATCATGCAGAGATGACCAGCAAGGCTGCATGAGCTATCACAGTCCCACATGGTGCAATGGACAAAAGGCACTCTCACTATCAACCATACACAGTAGTAATGTGGTGGCGATGCACCCTGTCATGTTACAGGTGCTGTGTGATGCTCTGCACAATGTGTGTGTGTACATGCTATGCATGGCCTTTCCTGCTAATGTGTCATGGTTACACATTGCTCCATGTCTATCACATCGTAACACAGGTGAGCTGGGGCAAGTTGTCCAGCACCGGTACAGTGCTGTGTGGAAGTACATGGCACAACACATGCATGTGCAGGTGTCCATGTGTATGTGTACAGTGCCGCTGCTGGCGTTCACAATGGACACAGGCGTGATGTGTACTGACATATACACAGCGTACAGGTGAACAGTAGCACAGTCGTCACATGGGGACATATGCCAACTGATATGGACATAGGTGCAGCCAGGTACACATGTCCATGGCAGGCTAACATCTACATGGTGCGTGCACAGTGTGATGGGGTGGCACACAGATATGATGTGACACCCAGTGCTCAATGGTGTGAAGCCACAACATCGGCTGTGTCACCGCCACGATGCCCTTCACAGATCACTGTGCAGATGTCGTACATGTCATAGCAATGTATTTCCAACAGTATGCCAGCACAGCAGTGTGAATGTGACCTGCCACCATCATTATGTCTTCCAGATAATGCCACGTTCGGCTTCCACCATTTAGCCGACAGGAGGAGGAGGTCATCATACCATACCTCCAGAGTAACTACAACGCCCTGTTTAGCCATGTGCCACAGCAGGCACAAGAACGGCAGGAGATGTGGGAGGAGTTGTGCAGGAGGGTGAACAGCGTGGGCGGAACCAACCGCAGCTACCAACAAATCCGCAGGCACTGCACAGACCTGATCCGGCATGCAAGACAGCGTGCGCTGCAATCGCCAGGCAACAGCGTGGGACAGGTGGTGGGCCACCAACACAGCCCCACTCACAGCTACGGAGGAGCTCCTGGCCAGTCTGGGGACACCCACGGAACAACACGCAGAACCACTTGCGTCCATCGTGGAGGTGGGTGTCTCCCGAGCTATGAGCCTGGAGCCGCATGGTAAGTCAGTGTTGCATGTTTGTATGATAGGCGGCGTGGGTGTGGGTGTCATAGTACAACACATGATATAGCAATACATGCCAGGTATATGGCCACACAAGATGCAAACCATTGTATGCTATGTTGTGTTAGCAGACATGTGCATAGCACATGCAACCACACATGCATGATGTGTCATGCACAGTGCTGACCGTGGAGATAGTAATGGTTAATGTGTATACCTTTGTGTAATGCCTTTACAGGTGCATCTGGCGTGTCGCAAGGACAAGGGTCTGTTGCAGGTAAGTCTGTTGCTAGTCAAGCGCATGTTCTGCTGTATTGATATTCCCCATGTGTCTAGGCATGACATGCTCACCTGTGTGTGCCCCGTCACGGTATACAGCTCGCACCACCCGACATACACACCACCCATGTACAGTAGATACACCCGTTACCGTAGAGTGGTATGACACCACACAACCAATTGGTGTGTTACGTGCATTCAGCTATGCATACAATGGTGTAGGTGTTACACAATGGCTGCATGTGTAGTATGCATTGGTATGCCAGTGCAGTATGGACACAGTACCACAGAGTGAGCTGTGATCTGGCCAGAGCACAGGTGTTACCAATGTGACCCATGCCCCTGCATCGGGTGCACACATTGTGACATGGCGCATGCCATGTCCCATGCACGTGGATGTCTGGCTGCAGCATTGTCACACCATGATATGACCTATGCACAACATAGCAGACATACACACTGTCAGCATATCCGTAGAGAATGTGACACGTCACACTAGTATGGGTGTATGTCACATGGGCCACCACAGGGCCGTGTGCACGATGTCTACCACACACAATTGTCAATGAGTCAGACAGACAAGGCCATGGTTGATACCTACAGGCATGTTGCCACACAGCACATCCACAGTGGGTACTCACCATTGCACCCTGTACACACATAGTGGGTTCATCAATGTAGTGGACCCCCTGGACATCTGATGTAGTACACCAGTGACATGAAATTCCTCTCCACAGCTACTACAGGTGCCTCCAATGTCCACCATATATGTGCTGCTGAGCAGCTGAACTGACTTACAGACATGGCAATGTAATGCGTCCAGGTCACGCATCGCACAGACACATAGCTGTGTCCTGCTACTGTGCAGTGGCACAGAGCCCGCACCACACACCGTACAGCTATGCACACAGCTCACAGCAAACGTACCTGCACAGACATCACTGTTACACATACATTGTATCTGTACACTGTACACATAACACTGCACCATGACAGCCATTGTGATGTGGTGCATGCGGTGGGACACCATCTTCACATGTCCACATGATACCGCACATGTTTGCGGTGTACATTACATAGTGTCGGCAGCCATGTGTACTCTCAACTTGCCCGCGGCCACCCGGTGTATCACGCTGATGCATGCAAACTACCATGAATGTGTGTACTGCATGCCTACTAAATGACACCTGCCTGTTGTACTGTCCCCACCAGGGCAGTGTACATACTGCCACTATGAATGTCTGGTCTGCATTCACTGGTCTGTGTTGTGTGAATGCTGCATGCCACCTGCATTATCACATGCATGCTGTGTGTGTGTGTGTGTGTGTGTGTGTGTGTGTGTGTGTGTGTGTGTGTGTGTGTGTGTGTGTGTGTGTGTGTGTGTGTGTGTGTGTGTGTGTGTGTGTGTGTGTCTGTATTGTAACCGATGGTATGTCTTTGTATTGACAGGTGCTGTAGGTGCGTTCCCCTCCTGCGGTCAATCTGATGCTAGTGTCCCCACAGATACTAGTGGTGATGAGCATGTGCATGAGGCACAGGCAGGGTCGTCACAGGCAGAGTCTGTGCCACTGGAGAACATCACACATACGTCCCTTTCATCCCCGCACACGGTTCAGATGCCGACACATACCCCAACACCGTTGCCCATAGATGACGGTCAGTCAGCGTCTGTTGTCCCCGAGCAGGAATGTGTGGTGGCTGCAGAAGGTGTGGGTACACCCTATGTTGTCAGTGTAAGGACTGGTGCAGTGCCACGCCGGCATGTGGCAGGTGCTGCCCGTTTGGGCAGCACCGCCAGACATACACCTGCCGTACAGGGTGCAGCAGCTGGTATAACCAGACGCATGTTCCAGACTGTAATGGCGGCGCAGGCACGTGCCGAACGGCAGAACCAGGAAGGGCAGAGGCTGCAGAGGTCCGCAATCCGTACCCTAAATGACAGCATCCAGGCATTGGCGAATGCACAACAGCATCTTGCCGATGTTCTGGATAGGAGATTGGGCGACATGGCTGGTCTCCTCGACCGAGGCTTGGCCATCCTTGCGCGTCGCAGTCCGTGCAGGAACACCAGGTAGGGGTGAGGCATAGGGCACGCGTGGGCGTGTGCCAGCAACACCACCTGCTGCAGGTCAGCGTGTGCGTGCCACCTCCCATGCCCACACAGACAGTGATGGTAGCAGTAGCACTGCAGCTGCTACTACACCATCCACACCAGGACAGAGCAGGCCGCGTGGGCGTGGCCCTGGGCGGCCCGTCGTGGGCACGTTTCCAGCGGACATGTGACATCGGAGAGTGGACAGTCTGTACCTCCACCCGGTCGTGCCCGTGCGACCCCAGGCAGGCGCGGGTCAGGCCGCCGCCGGCAGACACAGTGAGCCGTAACACCTGCACTGTACAGTCAGGGGCTGCCAAGCATACCCGTGTAGGCATCACAGATGACTGAACTGTGTACACACACACCCACACACAGCAGACACAACTGTAGGGCTCCACCACACCCACATGCAATCTACATAGTCATGCCCACTCAATGCACTGGCCCTTACACACACACATGATGTCATCCATTGGTACAGCCCATGCCTGTGGCACACATATCACCCTGTGCATATGATTAAGTCTCTGCCGCATAACTGTGAGCCACACCATCAATGCACGGTTAAGCTAACATATTATGATGCACAGGGTGGACACGATAGTGAGAGGTGTATGTGATACCTGTGTCCGCATAGTACGTGCTGTGTATGTTGTGGTGTGTGTGTATGGCTGGTGACAGGTGTGTATGTGATGTGGGTTGTGCACGGACATCATGCAGCAGACATACCATGCAGGACAGGTGCAGCATTCATTGATATGTGTACACAGTATGTGTGGTGGTTACATGTGTAGCACCATGTCGGTGCAGTTAACCCGTATGATACTGATGGTGTACTTGCGTGCCTACTGGGAGCACTGTAATTAGTTCCCCACGTGTAGTCGTGGGGTACCCACAGGCATGTCTGGCAAAATCAGCATAGCACAGTTACCCACATCCGGCATGGACCCCTACATAGGTACATAGGCGCACATGAACGTAACAGGATATGTGCCCTACGACATGTGTGGACCTAGCATGACTGTGTGTGGCATCTAACACCCCTCAGGATGGGGATGCCATATCCATCAGTCCCCAGTCCCTGGTCTAGCAGTGACACACAGAGGTTGACTGGCGCATAACTATCGTCACACATCCACCGTCATTAGCAGTCCTGGACAAAGGCAGTCAGGGCCTTTCCTTCACATGGCCTGGCACTCCTCCCGTGTTGTAGGGGTGTCTGGCCGTTACCCTGTTCCCCCAGCACGTCCCACTCATCTTTGAGTTGAGGTGTCTGACAGTCGCTTCTGTGCCCGTGTTTGCATGGGGCCTGGGAGGTGGAATGTGCCCATGTCACCCAGGTCAGACATGGCCGTGTATGTCAGGCACAGATCACCACGGAGCAGCTGTGCTGTGAAGATCCACAGCGGTGTCCCCTTGGCCGTGCAGCTTGTGACACATGTCCTAGCACCGTCATCCCGTCTTGTGGAGCGTTTGCGGTCCTTCCGAGTGCTGCAGGCGTCAGGTTAGCTACAGGCCACATGTGCCATTATGCGCAGTCATTGCACTGGTGTGTGATGTGTACAGGGGTACAATGAACACCCTGATGTGGTTGCCATTCCATCCAGACCAGGAGGCCACAATGGAATGTCTTCACACCCACATTGCCATTGTGTGTGTTGACAGAGGTTGCCGACAGGTGTGGTAGCCATTTCCTGAACATGTCCACCATCTTTAATGGCGTACCACCTACATGTGACATTGGGACGAACATGTCCTTCACACTGGGTAGGGCTGCACCTTCTCTGGCATTTAGTAGCAGGCCATGGCTCTGGCACCAGTCATCCATGTCTATGGCGCCCTAGGTGGATGTTAGGTGTAACATGGGGTGTTGGGTATGTTGGCGGTGCGTAGTCATCTGCATACCTTGTCTGCTACAATCCCCTATGATTGCATGCACATTGGAAGGTCGGATGCCATATGGCAGGGGCACAGGAGTGAGCCCTGTGGGCCTCCACTGGGTCCAGATATGAGTGTGACAAGGCACCTTGAGCACCAACCCTGTGTGGTGTGACCTCCAACCTGTCTGAGAAGCATCAGGTGACATATGTCCCCACATGTATGCTGGCGAGCCTTTCCATGGGTCCCATGTGTAGTGTGCTCTGAGCGCTCCCACCAGGTCATGGTACTGTGTGCAAACCCACGTATCCCCATCAATGGCCTTGGTGACCACTCCAGACTGGACGAGCAGGTTCGGGAGGCAGGATCCGCCCTTGACTATGTAGTTGTGGGTATGTTCGGTATTGGCTGTACACCGCTATCTGTAACCATGACCACCTGTATGGACCTCCACACAGCTTTGCAGACAACACTTGTCAAGCGTATAGGGTGTGGCTGTTGACAGTCCATAGGAGCACTACCCTGGCATAGTGGGACCACAGATGCCATATGGCATCCATTGGGGACATAGCCCATAGTAAGGCTAACATGACACAGTGGCGCATGTGTGGGACGAGGTCCCCAAAGAGGAGGGGTAGGACTCAGCCAGGGACAGCAACGGTGTCCATTGCTGGCGTCTCAACGCCTTAGTGATATGGGATCTCTCCAGGCCATATCACATGTTTGGGAGCATACACTCCGGTGGACTGGATATGTTCCCTGTTGGGGGATGTATGCATGGAACATGTTCTGTTGTATGCAGACAATCGCTGTGGGTGCAGTGACTGTTGTACCATTCTGGACCATTTCCAGGCAAGTCTGTGTGCCCCAACCATGTCCTTACCACAGTTAGGGAAGGCCCTGTGGTTGTCTCATGTGCCCTCTGCAGTACCACTCCCACAGGCGGACCTGGATGAGGGTATGTGGGGCCGTATGGTGGCCTTGGTATGAATGGGTGATGGTTTCCCTGGTACTGTCATTGCCCTGCCATGTAGTAGCTCAACTGTTGATGTACAGGTAGTCAGTGGCTGCGGTCCACCACACCATGTGCCTACCTGTGGTGGACAAGGTCCTGATGTCATCATGTTTGCCTGTTGCAGACATGCATGTGGGTGGTCGGGGAAGGCATTCGTTAGGCGTTTGCCGGTCTGGCCTCTGTTCAACATTGGCATGGAGGACTTGTAGGGTACCACACCGGTCGTATGATGTGTGTGGTTTTCTGTGGAGAGGTCATCACTGAGGTCCCCAATGCTGGTGTTGGTTACAGTGAGTGGATGACCAGTGGATCCACTATACGGTCTTGCATCACCATTGAGGGCTGTACATCCTGTGTGGGGCATATCCTCACCATGCGTGATGGGCAGAACTGTCAGACATCCCCCCCCTAGTATGTATGGTGCATGGCTGTTTAACAGTGGCCAGGTGTGTGAACACCTGGGACTGCTGGCGTACTGTGTTGTGCCATGGGTAATGTTCCCAGGCTATGTATGGGTGGTTCATGTCACCCAATACGGTGCTGTTGTGAGAGCATGCCCACTCACCAGTGTCCTCAGGACATCTGTGAAGGTATCCTGTGTTTGGGAGGGTTGTCTGTAGCATGCAACAAACTGTAGGCCAGTCCTACACATGGTTAATTGCACCTAGATATTCCCGCAGCAACAACAACGTCTGTGGCATGACCGGGTTGCTGTTGTGTGGCTGGACACACAGGATGGTCCGCATTCCGCCACCCATGCCGTCGCACCATGTGTATGCATGTCTGATCTGTGCCGACTCTAAGTGTCTGAGCATGCCCAGTAGGCAGCTGTGTAGATAGACACACAGCACAGTGCACACCGCGCCGTCTGCAGTTATACCCGGGTGCATGCCTGTATCCCCTACATAGCAGCCACGTCTGTGGCATGGCCAGGTTTCTGTTGTGTGGCTGGACACACACGGCGGTCCACATTCGCCACCCATGCCGTCGCAACATGTGTATGCATGTCTGCCCTGTGCCGAGTCTAAGTGTCTGAGCATGCCCAGTATGCAGTGATGTACTGATCAGTAGTTACTTGTTATTCTCGACTGCAGCACTAACGTGTTGGTGTCTGGCGACAGGATGGTAACATACTGCGTGACTGCGCACTCTGTCCGAACACCCGATCGGTCTCATTGCCTCTGCATATCATACCACTCACGTAGGGGTATGCCTCCTGACAGCGCTCTGCTCAGTAAACTCGGTGGCGCGTTCTGTAAATGCTTCATACTGTAGTGTGTTCATGTAGATAGGCGTAGGTTCGTCCCCCGTCCCTTCCGTGTGTGTGTGTGTGTGTGTGTGTGTGTGTGTGTGTGTGTCTGTGTGTGTGTGTGTTTCCAGCTGCCTCTGCGACTGATTATGCTTTTAGACGCTGCGCAACGCATGCCTTGGCTATTGCCAACTATTGTCTTCGGGTGACGTCAGCAGCCTACAAGTATGCCTGTGACAGCGCTCTGTTTAGCAAACTCGGTAGCGCGTTCTGTAAATGCTTCATACAGTAGTGTGTTCATGTAGATAGTCGTAGGTTCGTCCCCGTCCCTTCCGTGTGTGTGTGTCTCTGTGTGTGTGTGTGTTTCCAGCTGCCTCTGCGACTGATTATGCTTTTAGTCGCTCCGCAACACATGCCTTGGCTATTGCCAACTATTGTCTTCGGGTGGCGTCAGCAGCCTACAAGTATGCCTGTGACAGCGCTCTGTTTAGCAAACTTCGGTGGCGCGTTCTGTAAATGCTTCATACAGTAGTGTGTTCATGTAGATAGTCGTAGGTTCGTCCCCCGTCCCTTCCGTGTGTGTGTGTCTCTGTGTGTGTGTGTGTTTCCAGCTGCCTCTGCGACTGATTATGCTTTTAGGCGGCTCCGCAACACATGCCTTGGCTATTGCCAACTATTGTCTTCTTGGTGACGTCAGCAGCCTACAAGTATGCCTGTGACAGCGCTCTGTTTAGCAAACTTGATAGCGCGTTCTGTAAATGCTTCATACAGTAGTGTGTATCATGTAGATAGTCGTAGGTTCGTCCCCGTCCCTTCCGTGTGTGTGTGTCTGTGTGTGTGTGTGTTTCCAGCTGCCTCTGCGACTGATTATGCTTTTAGGCGCTCCGCAACACATGCCTTCGCTATTGGCAACTATTGTATTACGGGTGACGTCAGCAGCCTACAAGTATGCCTGTGACAGCGCTCTGTTTAGCAAACTCGGTCGCGCGTTCTGTAAATGCTTCATACAGTAGTGTGTATCATGTAGATAGTCGTAGGTTCGTCCCCGTCCCTTCCGTGTGTGTGTGTCTCTGTGTGTGTGTGTTTCCAGCTGCCTCTGCGACTGATTATGCTTTTAGGCGGCTCCGCAACACATGCCTTGGCTATTGCCAACTATTGTCTTCTTGGTGGCGTCAGCAGCCTACAAGTATGCCTGTGACAGCGCTCTGTTTAGCAAACTCGGTGGCGCGTTCTGTAAATGCTTCATACAGTCGTGTGTTCATGTAGATAGTCGTAGGTTCGTTCCCCGTCCCTTCCGTGTGTGTGTGTCTCTGTGTGTGTGTGTTTCCAGCTGCCTCTGCGACTGATTATGCTTTTAGGCGGCTCCGCAACACATGCCTTGGCTATTTCAAAATATTGTCTTGCGGGTGGCGTCAGCAGCCTACATGTATGCCTCTGACAGCGCTCACGTCAGTTAACTTGGTAGCGCGTTGTGTAAATGATTCATACTGTACTGAGTTCATGTAAATAGGCGTAGGTTCATCTCCCGTCCCTTCCGTGTGTGTGTGTGTTTCCGTTGCTTTCGACAATACAACTGAATAAGCAAATTGTTAAAGTGTTCACAATCAACAGTGTGATATTTAAAATCATGTTAAGACTCACATTGTTGATTGTGAACATTCTTAGACATAGCATATTTCCTGCACCGTTGTGGAAACAACAGCGTTGCATGTTTTAATGAACTGTTCAAATGTTACGAAGACTTGTGTTGTGTCGAACTACGGGGACTATTCTTGCTGCAGGTTGCCGGTTTGTTTGTGTTTCATAGTACAATATCATGTAATCGTGTGTTCATAGTATGCTTTCTGTGATGTTGACATGTGTGTGTTTCGTTAGCAATGCGTCTCTGCTTTCTATGCTGTGGCTACATCTCCATTGCTCGCATAGAAAGTGACAAATGGAAGTGTAAGGGTGGACATTTAAAGCCTGGATACTTCCATGTTATGTGTAAGTCTCCACGGGGCCAGCGGGTGATAAGCGCATACATGTCTATGAAGTACCTTTGGATACCATATGCGACCTGTCGTGGACGAAATGTTTATGTTGACTGTTCCATCTACCTATGTGTGACATGGTTTGTGGCCATAGGGTGCCAACAAGTCTTCCCTGTTCATTGGGTGTTTGCCATGGTGTATTGACATCAATCCTATTAATTCACCGAAGGATGTCTTTCTTTGGTGTCAACGCCATAGTTTGACCATCCTATGTCATTCCCAGCAGGCGTGGAGATTGTGCCATTGGTATCTTTACACAGGTGACCCATCTGTTCCACTGTATGGGCGTGTGATCCCCATAGATGTGCTGGCACATGGAGTGTTGTGTCGCGGTATCTGCCCAGCGGTCTTTCTTTGAATGGGGAGTGTGTACTGTACACCGTATCTGTATTCCCTGGGTTATGCCTTGCAACAGCTGTGGGATTCCCCCAGGTTTGCAGCTATGGGTGCCATCTTGGCGTGCGTTTGTCCATCCATGGGAACTGCCTACTGGACACTAGTATCGGGCTGTCAACATTTCACAGCTGCATTCTCCATTTCCGGTGGATGATCGGTATTAGTATTGCGGAGTAACGCATATGCCATGGCCACGTCCGCTGCAGGCGGGGCGATGAATCATCTGCCAATCCACACCGACACCCATATTTGCATACCCACGATCCCATGTCTGCAACCCTCGGCCGTCCCCTTGCACACCCTTCATGTGTGCGGAAATGGGATGTGAACGTACGTGTATGGATGCAGCAGCCTGGGGAGTCCTATTCATATGTCCTGCATTTCATGGACGGCTGTCATCACCCTTGAAGACACTTGTGGTGCATATATCTACCTGTGCCGTAGTCACGGCTGTCACCTCTTCTGGTTCACACTATGTTGCTCACACTCACTTAAGGAGTAATTTTTGGGTCCTGCAATGGACACCGATGTGCATATGTAAAGTTTAGGACATGTTGGACTGTGTCCATTCGGCCAGTGGGTTTGACTGCCGCCGTATGTTCCCCATTCCGGATGTCTGTCCGCCTACCCATATTATGTAGTGCTACGTAACCCGTGTCCTTCCACAATTTACCCATAGGGTGTTACTGTAGTCCTGCAGGTTGGCAACTGCTTTAGATAATCCTCACAGGTACCATTGTGAACTATCCGCCACTGTATTGTCAGTATAACACAGCATGTAGAACCTATTTATTCATGACAGTATGTCGGTTATGTTTGTGGACGCCATATTTTAGCGATAGTATGACCTTCCTAGTTGCCGTTGTTGGTGTGCCATTAATATGTGTTCCACAGGTCGCAGGTATGTTCCGCAGAGTGGTGGCGGGTGATCCCCACATACTTGATAGCACCTTCGCTGCTGTGTACGCTGGGATTCGCATGGCAGGATGGATGTCTACGGGGTGTATCTACTGCTGTTTCCATCTTTATGTCCTGTGTCATGCCCTACTACGGCTGTGTGATTCCACCAGGTTTGCTATTATGGGTGCCATCTTGTCCGTCGTTTGTCCATCCTTGGGAAATGCCTACTGGACACTGATGTAGGGCTGAACACATTTCACACATGCCTTTAGCATTACCCTATGGATGCTTTGCATCCTTACTGGGGACTAAGGCACGTCCTGTACCCGCAGCCCTCCCAGGCGGGACAGCGGATTATCTGCCAAACAACACCGAGCCCCATTTTGCATACCCAGGATACCATGGCTGCAACCCCCGGATGCGCATGACACATCCTTCATGTGTGCGGAACTGGGATATGGGCGCACATGTATGGACCACGGCAGTCTGGGGACCTCTGTTCATATGTCCTGCATGTCATGGGCAGGTATCATCAACCTTAAACACGCTGGTGGTGCATATGTCTAGCTGTGCCGTAGTCACGGTTAGTACTTTGATTGGCTGATCCCAGTGGATAGCGGAGCAGACATCGTAATTTTTGGAGTCCTACAATGGACACCGATGTGCATTTGTAAAGTGTAGAGCGTGTTTGACTGTCCCCATCTGGCCAGTGGTATTGACTGCCGCTGTATGTTCCCCAGTCGTGGATGTCTGCTTGACTACCCATCGTTTGTATGACATGGCCTATCTATATCCACGTGCCAGTATCCGGAAATACAGCAAACCTTGCGTCCTGCCCATCTTCATAAACGACATTATGGAACATATATCGGCAGAAACAGACACTGTCAAATCGATAGACTCCACAGTGAAAGGATACTGAACGCTCTCAACTACTAACATGGGGCACCGTCGAATGGATTTCATGACATAGCCGTCCCTAATACACTTCCTTCAGAGTCGGTTTAAAGCGAAATAATCAATAAACCTGCTCATAGTTAGGTGGACAGTGCTCCAAGTCTTGATTATAACGTGACATATACATATCAGTGTTGCATGCCTTACTTCATGGAAACAATAATACGGCAACAATGTGTTAATATATATACAATATTGGTAAATACAATCAGTATCCGGACACATAGTTGATAATTGCTGAGAGTGCACCTTAGAATGTAGTGTGTTGATCAGGTTATTGTATATCGATGTGTATAATAGTAGCATTACGATAACAAAGCATGGAATCAATAAGTACTATTTAAGCATATATTTGACAATTATGAATGTAAGCGTGTGGAGGAGACATCCGTAACCTTCCCTGGTTCCACTGGATCACACACGCACGTACACTCGCATGTCCGGATTGTGGGTTCTGCGCGCAGCACATGCATATCCGTAGTCCGTTTATATATGTTTACAGTGTCTGTGTGGTTACGTGTTTTGCGTTACTTGTGACTATTCGGTAACATATGTCTGATCCGGTTGACGGGCGTGTGCAGAAAGCACTTACAGCTTTATATATGTAACAGTCTTTGCAGCATGGGCGCTTTACGTACGTGCACATCTATATGTTCTATAGTCATAATTCCAGCGTGACTGCAGTCACGTTTGGCGCTACTGTGACCAGTGCACGATAGCTGTTCGTTGACATTAATATGCATACCCTTGGTACCTATGTACATTTACATATCACCCCCGCACACGCCGCGTCACAGGCATCCATTCTCCTGCTGGGAAAGGTGCGGTACTGCATGTTGAACATTCCTAATTCCCCCTCGCTCATGGCCCAGGATGCATATGTCGTCACCACAGGGCTGTTCAGATGACAGCTGCTTATATCCCATATGCATACAGGCCTTGATTGTCAGGGTGTTGCTGTGGTGCTTTGGGTTTGGTCTTGGCCGCCCACTGTACGGGACTGCCCTGACCCTGTATGAATGTTAGATGAGTCACATGGGCACGTTTTGTCCGTGTCCATGGTACCATGTCACGGCCCCCCCCCAATTAGTCGTAACCGTGTGCGCCGATTGGCGGTGTATCCGTTGTAGATCTCGTTATACTAATTGCACACGGTCTGATCGAACTAACCAATTTCCATTACTAACCCTCCGTATGTATGGCCTGTGTCGCAATATTACAAGGGTTTAACATTGCGTGGCGACTTTCACTGAGCCACAGACATGTCCGTTGCTTTGTTTGGCCGGTTCCGCTGTGCTACACACATTTAACATGGCGTAACAGGTTGAACAGCTCGAACCACGAGGACATCGGGTTGTCCGTCGTTGTCTATTATTGAATGTGTCTGTGGAGTTTGTTTCACAAAGCGACACATTGTCGGCATTGTTAGCGGACATCTCGCGCGATGCGTCCGCACCGCGGGTGGCGTATGTCTGCCTTTGGCGGCGAACAGGCATTATGCTGTGCCATTATGTCTGGGGATATATGGTTTCCTTCCTTACATAGATGATGTGCCATACTAGCAATGACCCTAGCGATGACCAGCGTCTGGGTGTGGGTACTGCTGTATTACCCACGGGAAGAGTGGCCTTAGGGTAAGTGGTGACCTAGGCAGAAGTTGCCACCGATACATCACCCGCTACCCCCCTCCTGGTCTACCTACACCAAATAGAGTCTGGAAAGGTGCCCGGTAGAGCAACACCCTAGGCGGCTACCTACTTGGCCTATGCCTAAGGCCGGCTATGTGTGTGGTCCCTTAGGCACCGGACTCGGGAGCGTGCCACGTCTGCCGTGGGTATGTCCAGCATTACCCACATCCAGCCCCAAGGCAGTCAACACAGCATCCATGGGTCCACATGGTGTCCCAGCTGTGTACTCCAGGAACTCTATCTGGAATTTAACCCACACTTAGGACAGCTGTTTAATCCTAGCCTCACCTCAGGATCGTGCCTGAGTAGTAGCACAGAGGCGACTGTAGTCACACTCCACATAGATGGTGCCTCCACTGACCCTGGTTATTACCATACCATTAGTTTGACAAGCCTTATCTGCAAAGCCATGGAGATGGATCATAATGGGACACATAGATAAAGACATAGGGGACCCGCATACTTTGGATACAACCCAGTTTAGCTTGGTCATAGTCAGATCATGCCCTTTACACGTGTTTCACTTTGTAGAATCAGTCACCAAGGCCATTGCTGAGGGTAAAGCAGTCCATACAGCCTACCTCAACCCGGCAGAGGCCTTCGACACAATAGCCCCCTCGGGTATACTTGATAAACCCGTCATCTTGAATGTAAATCCATACATCGCCATATGGGTTGCAAGCGGGCTAAGTCACAGAACACACATGGCCATAGTTGCTGGCGCCATGTCATACTCACAGCCAGTCACAGGTGGTGTCCCATGGGGCTCAGTCCTGGGTCCACTATTTCCAGCATCTACGTTTCCAATGTACACGCATACACAGGGGGGTTATGGGTGACAATGTTTGCAGGCGACTGCAAACCGGATGCCAAAGTCAGACACACATCTGACACAGATATCCTTCAGGAGTGCCTCACAGATGTGGATAAGTGGTACCAGAGACATGTCCTACAGCTAAATGCCAGGAAATGCATAGGCATACCCTTGGGAAGAACAAGGTTACCCGAGCTACCATATAGGTGGCAATCCACTGAGCACGGAGGGGGTTACCAGTGATCTGGGGACACGTGTTGTTGTTAACCGTTCGTTAGACACACATGTTGCTAACATAGTTAGGTAGACCTTCCACATTGCCCACATCATCATGAAGGGATTCACATCTAGATCAGGGGAGGTCATTGTCCCCTTGTACTCATCACTCAATAGACCTATGATTGGGTACAATGCCCCGTTCAGAATGTATCTGACCCAACACCTGCAGCAGCTGGAAAGGCACCAACAGTTCTTCGACAAGCGGATGCAGGGTCTCAGGTATATGTGTTATACTGACCGACTGAAAGAATTCCAGCTGTATACAGTTGCATACCACTTGCCCAGAGGTGACCCGTGCCTGGCATGCGGCTAAGTCGAACAGATCTGATGAGTATGCTTCACGAAAATAAGTTAGATCCCTCAGAACCACAAGGGCAGCTGGCGTACACCTTCACACTGTCATTAATCGAACGTGTTGTTGGGACGGATTCATCACCCAGACACTCACTATGCTGTGGAACGACATCCCAGTACATGTGAGGGCAAGCACCTCGCTGGCCTTGTGTTAGTATTTACACATGGATGTCTGAATTGATTTATTTAAGTAACCTTCTAAATGAATGTTACATTAGCACATTGTGAATCTTTACATTTCGTTGGTCTATTTTACAGTAGTCATAATC
Organism: Protopterus annectens; assembly: GCF_019279795.1. Taxonomy (NCBI): domain Eukaryota; kingdom Metazoa; phylum Chordata; order Ceratodontiformes; family Protopteridae; genus Protopterus; species Protopterus annectens. Next base: position 1,939,335,189 of record NC_056737.1, on the reverse strand, counting down.
ATACGGTTTATGTGTATATATTATGGTTCATTTATATTACTAGGTGTCTGCAGTTCTGTTAATATATTGGCACAATCCGTAGGACATATATATGTATCTTACACAGTCAGACATTTGGAAAACATTTTATGTTGGTTCATGTTTCATATATGTACATATATTTCTATTTTCCGATGAAGACTGTACCTTTCGAAGCAATGTCTGATGTCCTCACTGTGTGGGATGTGTAACCCAAGTAAGGTTTGTTCGCTTGTCTGCCTTTAAGGCATGTAATTAGTACCTAGCACATCTAATGTACCGACCAATTAATGCTTGTAAATGTAGTAGGTTGGACTGCATTGTATGTAGTCTGAATAAGTCTGCTTATGAAGCAGGCGAAGTGAGCTCAATAGACTATGGTGACTGCCTTTAATTCTTGGTGTGCTCTGGTTGGTCACTGGCGGTCCCTACAGTACCTCGTCTTTGCTTTGGACTTCATCGGCTGGTTGTCTGTGTTTGTTGTATGGGGAATGTCAACTGTAGTCCCTATGTGTATGACTTGTGTAATGCCTTACTACGGCAGTGTAATTCCACGGGTTTGCAGTTATGGGTGCCATCTTAGTCATACGCTTGTCCATCCATGTGAATTGCCTACTATACACTGGTATAGGGCTGTACACATTTCACACCTGCATTTGCATTCCCGGAGTATGGTGTGCATTATTAGCGGAGAGTGGCGCATGTGCTACGCTGCGTCCCTCCCAGGCGGGACAAAGGATTGCCTGCGAAACAACACCGAGGCCAGATTCTACATACCCAGACTCCCTTGACTGCAACAGTGGACAGTACCCATTACACATCCTTCATGTGTGCTGCAGTGTGATGTGGGCGCAGCTGAATGGACCCGATACCCTGGGTATTTCTGTGCATGTGTGCTGCAGTTCATGGACAGCTATCATCAACATTGAACACGCTTGCGTGCCTATGTGTACCTGTGTCGTGGTGACGACAATTAGGTCACATGAGTAATGCAGGAAGCTAGCAGGCATTCTCTGAACAGAATTTTTGGGTCCTACAATGGACACCGATGTGCATATGTCAAGTTAGATGTTGCTGGACTGTGTCCACCTGCCCAGTGCTTTTCACTGCTGGTGTATGTTCCCCAATCGCGGATGTCTGTTTGACTACCCATTCCACATGGTGCTACATAACCAGCTGATTTAGTACTGTGAACAAATGACATACATCCAAAGATGCTGGTTACCAACTGCTTCATATAAACCTCAGACATCCCAATGGGACATATCCGTCACTATATTTCCAATATAACACCACCGGAACATGTTGCTTACCTATGCATTCATTTAACCATGTTGTCTTCATAGGTGGGAATGCCATAGTTTACATATCCTACTTGCCGTTGTGTGTGTGCCATTAGAATGTGTTCCACAGGACGGACATCTGTTCCGCTGTGCGGTAGCGGGTGCTCCTCAGTCTGTTGCTGGCAGACTGAGTGCTGTGTATGCCGGTGTTGGCACGACAGTCCGGCTTTGTATGTGGAATGTCAACTGTAGTCCCTATGTGTATTTCCTGTGTTATGCCTTACAGCGGCTATGTCATTTACCTGGGTTTGCAGTTGTGGGTGCCATCCTGGCCATACGGGTGTCCATCCATGACAATTGCCTACTGGACACTAGTATAGGGCTGTACACATTCCACACCTACATTTAGCATTCTCCGGAGTATGGTTTGCATTATTAGCGGAGAGTAAGGCAGGTGCTACGCACATCCCTCCCACAGGGCGGGAGGAAGGATTGCCTGCGAAACAACACCGAGCACAGAGTCTACATACCCAGAATCCCTTGACTGCAACAATTGACAGTACCCATTACACATCCGTCATGTGTGCGGAACTGTGATGTGGATGCAGTTCTATGGACCCGGTACCCTGGGTATTTCTGTGCATCTGTGCTGCATTACATGGACAGCTATCAGCAACATTAAACACGCTTGCGGTGCATATGTGTACCTGTGACGACAATGAGTTCAGGTATGCGTTGAAATAAGAAATTATTCCTGTCTTTCCACAAATTTTTGGGTCCTACAATGGACACCACTGTGCATATGTAAAGTGTAGAGCTTGTCGGACTGTGTCCTTGTGAGCAGTGGGTTTCACTGATACTGTGTGTTCAGGAATCGCGGATGTCTGTTGGACTACCCATTCCACATGGTGCTACATAACCAGGTGATTTAGTACTGTGGACAAATGACATACATCCAAAGATGCTGGTTAGCAACTGCTTCATATTAACCGCAGACATCCCAATGGGACATATCCGTCACTGTATTTCCAATATAACACCACGGAACATGTTGATTACCTATCCATTCATTTAACCATGTTGTCTTCATAGGTGGGAATGCCATAGCTTACATATCCTACTTGACGTTGTGTGTGTGCCATTAGTATGTGTTCCACAGGTCGCACATCTGTTCCGCTGTACGGTAGCGGGTGCTCCTCAGTCTGTTGCTGGCAGACTGAGTGCTGTATCTTGCCGGTGTTGGCACGAGGGTCCGGCTTTGTATGTGGAATGTCAACTGTAGTCCCTATGTGTATTTCCTGTGTTATGCCTTACCACGGCTATGTCATTTACCCGGGTTTGCAGTTGTGGGTGCCATCCTGGCCATACGGGTGTCCATCCATGACAATTGCCTACTGGACACTAGTATAGGGCTGTACACATTCAACACCTCCATTTAGCATTCTCCGGAGTATGGTTTGCATTATTAGCGGAGAGTAAGGCAGGTGCTACGCACATCCCTCCCACGGGGCGGGAGAAGGGATTGCCTGCGAAACAACACCGAGCACAGCGTCTACATACCCAGAATCCCTTGACTGCAACAATTTACAGTACCCATTACACATCCGTCATGTGTGCGTAACTGTGATGTGGGCGCAGTTCTATGGACCCAGTACCCTGGGTATTTCTGTGCATCTGTGCTGCATTACATGGACAGCTATCAGCAACATTAAACACGCTTGCGGTGCATATGTGTACCTGTGACGACAATGATTTCAGGTACGCATTGAAATAAGACATAATTCGATTCTTTCCACAATTCTTGGGTCCTACAATGGACACCACTGTGCATATGTAAAGTGTAGAGCTTGTCGGACTGTGTCCTTGTGAGCAGTGGGTTTCACTGATGCTGTGTGTTCAGCAATCGTGTATGTGTGCTTGACTACCCATACTGTGTTGTGCTACAGGAACCATGTCTTCCGACACCAGAAACCAATGCTATACATCCAATGTTGCAGGTTAACAACCACTTTCATACCATACCCAGAGGTCACGATTGGGAGGTATTGCCACTTTATTGTCGGAACAACACCCCAGACTGTGTACATCATGGGAACTTTAGGCCAGTCTTACCGGCCATTTCCAAATGTAATTGGCAGACACATGTCAATACATGTATGATAACACATATTGTCATGCAGAAGTTGATCTATGTTATTTGGACATTGGCTTCTGCTTTTGGCATCCGTTGCTGTGAGTGTTGCCAGTTACCATACACATTGCTTGCTCAGAGGCAGACTACACAATACTGCGCGGTAGTGTGGTCTCCTTTAATGACCCTGAGCCAGTGGTCGATGAATGCGGCAGCCACTGCATCAATCACATTGCCATCTACCAGTACCTACAGGACTGCATGAGCCAGTCATTCACTTACCCAACTGTGGTTCACTGTACCAATGCCATGCATCCAGTGTGGTGTACCCCAGCCATACACAAAATGTACAACACGAGGAGGTGGCTACTACAAGGTGGAGCAGACACCTTGTGAGGTGTGACACCCTTGGTCATCATATGTGTAGACCTACACACTGTCATGAAATAGTCCAGGGCACATTCCACAGATATACCTACATGGACCTGGCTAACAATCATACCACCTTCAGTTGCTATGCTGGACACCTGGGAGCTCAGTCCCACATATGCTCTGACTGGGTTCACATAGAGGTGGGGTTTACTCAACATACACACATTGCCAACATACAGGCTGACAAGTCCAGTGAGGACATCTCCACACCCTCCCCACACATGAGGAGATGTGTGTACCACTGGTTTGTGGTCACCAAATGTTCTGTGACACACAGGTGGGACATGCTCTCTCCAAGGTAGTGGACATAGCATCGATGAGACCAGCTGGTGACCCGCTGTGTACTCCACTATCTCGGTTATGAATTGGACCCACAGTTAGGACAGCTATTTCTTTGTAGCCTCACCTCAGGTAGGGTACCCAGGTTGTGTCACATGGCAACTGTAGTCCCACGTCAGGAGGCCAATACCTCCACTGAGGCTGGTTATTACTGTCCCATTACCCTGAGGAGACCTATCTGCAAAGACATGGGGAGGGATCATACTGTGGCTCGTACATGACTGCATAGGGGACATACTTACTTTGCCTCACACACGGTTTGTCTTGTTCAGGGGCGGTTCATGCCTTTAAAGCATGGTTGACATTTTCAGGACAGTCGCCGCGGCCACTGATGGGGGTGTTGCGGTCCATACAGCCTACCTCGACCTGGCAAAGCCCTTCATCACATTACCCCCCTCAGGTATCGTTGATAAACCCATTGGCTGGGATGTGAACACGCACATCACAGAATGTGTTGTAAACTGTCTATGTGACACAACCCACACGGTCATAGTTGCTGGCAGCATATCAGACCTACTGCCTGTCAGAAGTGGTGTCCCATGGGGCCCTTCCATGTGTGCACTCCTGTCATACACCTACATCTTCACGGTACAGGCACACACAGGGGTGCTATGGGCAACAGTGTTTGTAGATAACTGCAAAACAGGTGCCATAGTGGGACAGACATCTGACACAGATATCCTTGAAGGGGCCTCCCAGGTATGCATATCTGCTGTCAGGGACATGTCCCACAGCTAAATGCAACGTCATGCAACATCATACCTGTGGAAGTACTAGGTCACCCTGTCCAGCATATAGGTGGCTGTCCACTCAGCACAGGGGTGATTACCAGGAATCAGGGGACAGTGTTGGACGGTCACCATTCATTCCACACACACACGTTGCTATCGTGGTTGTGTGGGTCTTCTACATTGCCCACCTGTTGGTGCAGGGATTCACATCTACATCAGGCTAGGTCATTGTTCCCTTGTACCCATTATGTGTTACACCTATGATCTACTACATTGCCCCATTCAGACTGTATCTGACCATACACCTACAGCAGCTGGGAAGCCCACATAGGTTGATCGTTGTACAGATGCGGATGACACCATTTTGTGTAATGCTGCCCCACATGTAGGACCCTGCCACATCCGTCACATACCTGCTGTTTGGTGTTGACCTGTGCCTGACATACAAGGCCATGTCAACCCATATGTCATGTGTATGCTTCACCTACTGTATCCGCATCCCTCAGAATCACTAGGGCAGGTGACATTTACCCTGTCACGGTCATTCATGGGATGTGTTTGGGTGACACATATATCACCCAGACAATCATTATGCTGTGGATCTACATCACAGTACATGTGAGACAGACATCCTTCCTAGCCTTGTTCGCAGCTATGTTGTCCATTGGATGGAGAATTGCAGGTATAGGCCAGGGATTACATCATTATCACTGCTTGGCGGAGATACAGCAATATCATGGGTATTTCATCTGAAGCACAGAAGGTTGGCAAAGTCATCCTAACTATGGTGTAGTATTATGGCTGGGCCTGGGACGATGGCCTACCCTGTACCTATGGACGTGTGAACCTATATTCATAGTTTGTCACATGTACAATTGTCTATCCACTATAGTCTTTCGCCACTGTATATTTCTGTGGCACATGATTGTCCTCTGTATTACATGCAGGTATGCTGTGTACGTTGCACATACGTCACAGTTGATGACAGTGTATCTGTGTCCCTAACACTGTGATACTGAGGACTACCACACAACCTTCACAGCATTACATGCATATGTCCATTCTATTCTTCTTTGGCCTATGGGGGGGTGTTAAGGCAAACATTACTCATGTCCCTGTTTGTGCATGCTTCATGTTGGTGTTTGACCAGGCTCCGTTGCAGTCATGTGTTGGACGGTAGTGTGTCTGTGTGTTTGCCATGTGTTTTTATTGCCAGTACATCTGTGGGAGGTGTAGTTGGCACATGTTCCTCTTTGCAGGGACACCCATCCTGGTGTTTGTGTCATGCATCTGCACTTGGCACGTGCCATATGTCCTGTACTATTCCCACAGTCGTGTATGCCTTCATGCACTACTACTGCGTGTTACTGGCTGTGTGTATGTGGTACACATGGACATTGTGATGTTTGTCTTGACCTATTCCAATGCTAGAACGTAAACATCTGTCAATTAAGTATTTTAAATCAAACTGTAACACTCATTCGTATTTTCAACATGACACTTATTGACACAGGAAGCTGGGATTAATAACATTTTATTACTGTGCAGCAGGAGGCAAAGGAGTATGCAGTCAAAGTTTAGACATCTGTTCAACTCTATACATGTTACATCTGTATGAGCATTCTGTATACTATCATCTTTACACACATTAATGATGTTGTCAGTCACAAGGCATTTACATTGCTAGAGTACAGAACATTGTATTCCTACAACAGTGCTCAGGTAATACTTATTACATGTTTTCCCACGGGGATAGCCCAACCTTGCGAGCCACATATTCAGTTAGACTGTACTTTGGTAAGTTCTGCTCTGACACGGTTCCAACACTGTTCATATTCAGTCCTCACTCCGTGTCCTACTAGGTTCCTGTGTCTCTCTGCTGAGCAGCTGTACTCTGTGTTACAGCTCAAAAGCCTATCCTCCTCAGTAGAAGGATGACAGATATACCTGTACATACATGTATTATTCTGTAACCGAGCAGATGACTAATGCTGACTGACATACACCTGCTGCACTGGTTACTGCTAGGGTTAGGGTTCAATCACACTGCAGCTACACTACAAGCAATTACATGCATGAGAAGCTGTACTGCTATATTGTCAGGTAGAATAATATGCATTATACACTATTAGCTTCTAAAGTTGCCCGTCATATTATGTTTAAATATGTATTTTGCTAACCTTCTCCCTCCTTTGATTGCTTCTACTCTATCCAGAGACATACACAACATCATTTCATTCCCTGGCGTCTTCCTCTGTGGAGCGTTTAACTAGGCAAGTAATTTGATGTACATTGCAAGTAGGATTGCATTTTCTATTGACAAATACCACTACAGGTCTTGATACATAGTGTCGGGTACAGGTATGTTGCCAGAGTCCCTGACTAATACTTACATGCACAGTATCGCGCACTAGACACATGCTCCCAATATGAGCAGAACAACACAAATGGCAATCATGATATTCAGTATGACTGACCCCATCCACCCAATGGTTTGTGGAAATGGTTCGGCAGTGGGTTTGGGCCTGGTTTCGCCATGGATGACACCTGCTATATTACCTGTAGGTGGGCGTTGCTTTTGGTCTCTTCATGTGGTAGTTGGACACAGCGATCTTCTTCAGTAAGCGCGTACGTACCAATTCTCAGCGCCACGGTGCAGTCGTGCACTATTACATTTTGTGACACAACAGTTCTCATTGCATCCAGTTCATCAGTCACATGTTCAGGAGCGGGTACTCACATTGATCCTTCCTCCAACAGTTTTTGATAACTTCCTCTGTTCCTTGATTGATTTCACTACTCCAGAAGCTGGGGGTGTTCCAGCCCAGGTTGTGACACTGTCACTGAAGTCCATATGAATCGGTATTCCTTTATCTCTTGCAGAGGACTGACATGTCAGAACAGCTTCCATTTCACCCACTGGATTAGTAGGTTTCTCGACTGTGTTCCCAGTTCTTGAGCTATATGTGTTATAGTTAGTTTAGCACCCACAGGCAATTGTACAGTATGTCATGTGACTGGAGCCAGATAACCCAAATAACAACTGCCGGACCAATTCCCAGGTAACCATTGCTATGCTTATTTTCCACAAACAACATAACTATATTCTACTTTATTACTGATGCGGGTTACCTCTGCATGTAACAAATTCCTGTCTCTAACAGAGGAATGTTTATACAATTCAGGATGTTTCTGCACATCCTTCAACATTGTTCTCATGATGTTTCAATACAAATTAGGAATGGTGCTACAAGTTGTACTGTGATCTTTGGCTGTTATATGACATTAAGTAAGACACAGTTATGTTACAAATACTCCCACCAACTGAAACTGTACCATGTTTATGATAACATACAATTCCTTTTTGTGTAACAGGTAAGTACATTGCCACGTTGTCCTGTGATCTCACAGAACCTGTATCAAAGTGTAGATATTCACAAGTCTCAATCTATCCCCAAGGGGACAACATGCATCGGAAGTCCTCCATATGATGTAGGTATGGCAGTACAAACACAGCAATTTAAAGTGTTCCTAGTCTCTATATGCACGCATCATGCCTAGGTATCTGTTGAAGTGTGGAAGACACTCTGTGACCAGTTGATCACGTATCAGTATTTGTATCCGTGTAGTTATATGCAGGTAAGGTCCCAGAAATTGTGTCGTAAACACAAACATGGTTAATAGGTGTATAATCATTAGGACAGCAAACATAAATGTCTTTGGGGTTGCATTGTATTGTTATATAGTCTTACCCGTGTGATTCGGGCTCTTTGGTATATCAGCTACAAGATGTCAATCAGACTTGATATCCTTTACCAGTTTGAGAAATGTGAGGTGGACCCAGGCCGACCTCTCTGCAAACTTTACTGCGGTGGCGTTGCCAACAGTACCGGTACAGACATTGGCACTGTCCACTTGGCAATACTGTTCTTTGGATAACAGTGACATACACACAGGATACTGGTGTCAGCTATGCTTCCGTCTTCGTTTGCTCTTATCTGTAACAGACTTTAACTGAAGAACAGTGTTACTAGTTAACAATCCTCTCATGTCACCTACTACTGAGTCATCGACCTCCGGCTCTGCAGGCATGACAGCTTTCCACTCTGGCACATGATATGCCATTCCACATACTACTTGAAGTGGGTGCAGCACTTTACATTTGGAACTGTTGTCATGCTCAGCAATGCTAGAGGTAGACAGCTGATGTAACTTCGTCTGGATGTCACCCACCAAACTCCTCTACTTATTTCTCGGGATCCCATTCTCGCGGCAGCAGTCGTGCTGAGTGTGGGTTGTACATGCAATTGACATTCATGGTATCTGAAGTAATCCCACAGGTAGCGTGATTGTCTGGTTAACTACATGTGTTCTACTGTCACTGTAGCTTCTTTACAGCATGCCAGATCTAGGGATACTTAATTTTACTGGCACCTTTGCCACTGCTGCTGCATCCGGATTACTGGTTGGGAATGCTTCTACCCATTTTGATTATATATATGTGTAATCGCTGAACAGTATTTGTTCCCTTCACATTTATGCAAATGTATGAATTCCATACAAATAGTACAGAACGGTTAGGGTGGTGTAGGTAAACTCACTCCCTTCGGTTTAAATACTCCTGTGCATGATATCTCGGCAAGCGTGACACGCTGCTCATGAGGTTTGTATGTGGTTCGTCATTCCGTATGTTAGGGGTATTCTGTTAACCAAATGTACCATCCCCCCTGTTGAGACATGTCTCTACCCGTGGCTCCACAAAGCCGCATATCTGAATATCTTAGACGTTAATATTGGCTTTATCACTGTGGATATGTGCAGTCCGTGTTCAAGGATTGCTCCTCGTCATAACCACGTCGGCTTTTCTGCTTTCGTAGTTGCTGTTTGCATTGTTTGTACAGTTTCTACATCTAAACAGTCTGAGGTTTGTCATTCCTCATTCACACAGACACTTTCCAACTGTGACGCTGCTTGTTTTGCAGGTGCATGAGCTCATGCCTCACCTTTCCTACTGTTATCCTGTTGCTTTCTATGCCCTGCACATTTACAATTACCTACTTCAGTGGGTAACTGCATGTAGTCTAATGCATTCAGGTTCGTATCGCATGATTAATCGGTTTACGGTGGATGTTATCATTCCCTATTCTTCCACTGCTGCTCATAAACATGCACTGCACAGACAACAGAATGACTATCGGGACATATGTCCACACATCATTTTTCCGCTACAGTACAGGCGCGTGTTAAAGCTATCTATTCTGCTGCTTGAGCAGACACGTTATGCTGCAGGGTTTGGCCGTCTACAGTGTCATTATCAATAACTACTGCATAAACTACTTCATTCGTTCCTGTAGGGCTCTGTCTACATGATCCGTACACATTAACTGTCACCTCTGCATCATCTAAGGGTATATCAGTGTTATCATGTCTGTGTGTAGTTATTTAATCCATTTCGTATAGGCAACTGTGTGGTGTGCCATACACAGGTGTCAGGCGTGACGTTGATAGGTTTCATGTTGTACAACGTTCAATCACCATGTGAGGTTGACTCAGTGGTATGGTCAGACATGACAAAGCACGAGTCAGGAATTCTATCTTCTCTTGCAGCAGATTGATCGCAACTGCATGACACATTCTCACAGTGAGAGGGTGGTCTAGTAACATTACGGCCGGGGCCTGTACTGCCATGGGTGCTACAACAACTGCCTGTACACAATGTGGCACTGACCATGCCACAGTGTCCAACTGCAATGAGTAGTCAGCTATTTAGCGTTGCTTACTTCCCTGCTGTTGCATCAAGACTGACGTCATATATCTCCGCTTACAATCTACGGTCTGACAACATGTGTTATGATTATTCACGAGACCTACTACAGCTGTTGAGGCTATCAATCGTTCTAGTCTGCATAACGCTGTTTCTGCTACTGTAATCCGATTGTACTATGTGTTGTGCTGACATAGGTGTATTTTAAAGGTTAAGGCAAACAATACAGCGGATTGCACAGCATTGTTTGGTATCCAGATTTAACATGTGTTAGTCGGCCCAGACACGACATCATTCCCTTCTTGTTAGTTGGCTTGGGTGGTTATTATATTGCTACCTTCCTATCGTCATGTGATGTTCTACCCTACTTGGATACCAGATATGCCAGGTAATTGACCTGTATTCTCTGTAGTTGCAATTTATGCTTGCTTACTTTATGTCCCTGTTCTGCTGATTATCTCAATAATGCTATTGTATCTTCCTAAAATTGCTGCTGGGTAGGGGCCGCAAGCAGAATATCATCAATTAAAGTGGAGCTTGACTGGCCCGGGTGGAGTTGACACGGAATGTAGCTAGCCATCCCTGTGAGAATATCGTTGTACTTTCACAGTAGCCCCGATAGCGGGTATGGCTGTATCTGTCACCCTGACTGTACAAGCAAAGCAATACGGACTATGTGGATGTATAGGTATTGCAAAGTAAGCATAGCTTATATGTACCACGGTAAGATACTTCTGTGGCATGTTCATTGCATTGAATATAGTGTGTGGGTCTGGCACCAATGCTACCCTAAGTATTCTTACATGATTTACAGCTTATACATACTGTACCATCCACCATTCCCCTTTTGGTTTCGGTCAGGAGATACAGGGGTATTGCATGGTGAATAGCGATTACTTTGTGGATGGGGAATTCCCTCTATGACTTTGCAGATATCTTCTGGTGTCCACGGTCTATATGCTACGGGGGTTGGGTCCTGGCCTTCCTGTCCTGCCTGATGGTTCGGTACTTCAATTAATTGACAGATATCCTCACTCTGTTGTAGTACTGTGTTCTTACTCGGGTGTCCCTAGGTATGTTACGTGTTCGGGATGTGGTTTCGATAGCTTCTATTACATTTGTTCGTTATGCTACCTCTGTTGCCACAGGATAACATGTGGGGACTAGCCTGCCCTCCCGCTTAATATCCTGCATGTGGTATCTGCGGTGGTAGGGTGTTGTGGGGCGATCGGTACTACTGTATTATGATCTTCTCTGTATGCGTATGATGCTTAGCCATTTGTAGTGTTCTATTCCCTTGAGTACACTACCTCAGTCCACCGATGTGCATGACGGATACCCAATTGTCGCTGTTTTGTCGCCTGCACATCTTAGGGCTGCCACCTTTTCCAATGCACAATGTGGGACATTAGTGTTGAGCGTGTAATTTGCCTGGAAAATGCATGCCCACGGCCAGTACATAGGACAGGTATTCACGTTTTGCCAGGTGGCGACCAATTGTTGTAGCATTTCAGTTGCTTATTCTGTTTATTATTATATTTTGCTGTTCCACATACAAATTTACTGTTTTATGCTACCATTTTGATATATATCTGGGAAATGTTTGTCCTGAGATATCAGGACATTTGACATGTGTTCGGTTTATTTACAGGACACGGCTGGCCAGAGAGGGCATATCCCTCTCAGGGTGGAACAGGTGTTTACCTTGGAACATATGCATCAAATTTTCAGCGATTACAATGTTTCAGTAACGGTATGTTGCCTAATATACCATCAATGTCATATTTATTACCCCATTTTGCTGCGTAACTCACATTATGTGCTCTCTGCGATTGCATATTCTTCCGTCACCCGTCAAACGCGGATCACATGATCTGTTGCTTCAATAATCTCCCATATCCTCTACACGACTGCTCGTACCCTTCTGTCATAACACGTGTGTCTCCTTCCCTGTATCCACTGTAGTGTCTACATTCACTATTTACTCTGCTGTGTGTTCCCCTGACCTATGTTCAGATTTAACAGTATGTGGGCAGGTCTTGACCCGATATCAGTACTGTTAACAGAAACACAATGTAGTCTGGTCCCTGATCTACAATAGACACAAAAGGCAGACACTCCTTACCTGGGCCTCCTGTTTAAGGCTGCACGTTTTCTTCTTGGGATCCAGTTTTCCGCTTTTCAGCCACAGATCAGACAGTAAACAGCCTCTTTACACACAACAATTCAGTCGGAGGTCTTTTCATTCAAGAAGAACCATTTATGCATATTCTCCAGCGTACATGTCTAACCAGCCATGCACTCTGACCTGTAGCTTACCAAGGGAATTCGGATTTCAAGGATCACGATGTGAAATAAGTTGTTACAACCAGACTGTAGTTATCAGTAGGCTTTTCTAAGTGACAGCCGATAACACAGGAGGCTCGGTTCGGACAGTTTTAGTAGTGTACACAGGCAGGCTAAATAATGTACAGTCCAAGTATGAGAGTTTTGTCTGACTCTATACAGTAAGCAGTTTCTTTATATAGTGTTTACAATCAGCTTTTGCCCACCTTACTGGCGTGGTCGGTCACAGGGCATTTCCATCACTATGGTCCGCAATAGTCTATACATACGTGGGTGCTGGGCTCGTGCTTTTAAATTGTTTTCTCATGGGAATAACACAGCCTTGCAAGGCACCTTGTACATTACAGTATCCTTTTGTGATTGTAGCTGTTTCAAGGACCCTAGACTGTTACGATACAGTGGACAGTTAATTTCTTAATCGTTGCTTTGTCTCTCTGGTAGGGAGTTGTACTGCTATCTTCCATTGAGCTCACAAGGCCATCCTCCTCTGGGGAAGGAGTGCTGTTATGCATGTACATACATTTATTGTTCTGTAACCCAGCAAATAATTAATGATGACAGACATGAGCCTGCTGTCCTGCTTACTGCCAGGTTCAGAATTCCATCACAGTACAGCTTAGCTTCACCAATTACATGCAGGCTTAGTTCTGCTGCCATATTATGCGGTACAATTCAATACATTATATAGTATTTGAGTGTAAACTGGAACTTCATATGTGTTTCTATATATTTTACGAACAACATCCATCCAGCCATATGCATGTTGTTCCATCCTTTACCTTGACCGTGTGTATTTGTCCGTCCAGCCACGCTAATCTCCACATGTGATGTCCCAGTTTCCCCTTCTTTGCCTGTAGCACCCTGTTAGGATGTCCTGTGTGTTAGGCACCTGTTCCGCTATATGTGATCGACTTCACTGCAAAGATAATCGTCGATCACGGTGGTCCAACGACCCGACTTGTCCACATGTGTACACTTATGTGCACCGTGTCGTATGCAAACCTAGATGGTTTGGGCGGTACATACTACATGCGGATGTACACATTCTGCTGACACATTCACATGCAGCCATTTACATATCTGTACCTGCGGTGGGTTGCTGACATGTGGGGTGCGTATTTGCCAGCGTGGCATTGCCTAACACAAACATCTTACCACAGTTCAGGTATGCACATTGTGTGTGGTTGTATAGCTGCACACGGATGCTAGCAGGTTTGGGTGCAGGGGTATACATGGGTGTGACTGACATGTACAATGAGGCTATTGTGTAGTACATCCGAATGCATGGGTTCTGCTTCTGGATATTACACTTCATCATACACCATCCAGTGTATG
>NC_056737.1:1939303310-1939318310 GCF_019279795.1 Protopterus annectens | reverse complement strand
GGGGTAATGGCATATTCCCTAACCCAGGGAATTGTGCTGTCTCACACACCTGTCAGCTATCTGCTTAGTCATCCATTTGCAGTCAACTAAACAGCTGTTAAGCACACACACACTCGATAAAAGCAAGAATTCCCATTTATACTACATTAAGTACAAAATTCACTGCATCTTTCAAGTTGCCAGTAGCATGAAAAGTACAAAAAAAGAGAAGTAATGTACTTAGACATCAAAATGGGTGAAAAAGGGGGGTGTATAAAAGAGTATGTCTTCTTGTGTAGGATTTGCCAAAATGGGTGAAACATGGGGTGGATAAAAGGGTGTGAGTCCTTGTTGAGGATTTGCCCCATTTGTTGGTGTTAATCTTAGCCTAGATTAAAATTTGTAGCTTGAGAAAAGCTTTAGGAGAGGTATAGAAGGACCAAGGTGGAAAATATGCACTTAAAATATGCAGTTCAGATGAGTATATCAATAACTTTAGATGCTTACTGTTTATAATTTACAGAGCATGAGTTTAGCAACTACTGTTCTGCATGGTAGTTGCAATTTTCATCAGAACTTATACTGTTGATTATCCCTGCTGTGTATATGTTGGAAATAAATAAAGCACAAGTAAGAATTCTAATGATAGTTGCAATAACTGAAAAAATATGCAAGGTTTTCTTGTTCAGTTAAGGTGCATTATGTAGTGACACAGGTAGGACAGTGAATATCCAAATGAACATGCAGTGCTTATGGGTTGCTATCTGCTGCTTAGGTATGTAAGTGAAGCAATCAGCAATATGCAAGTGGAACTAGCTGTGATGTGAAATTGTGGAAGTATATACAGCTAGGTAGTGAAGTATAGGTTCATAGGTAAGTACTAGGCTTGCTGCCCTTCCGGGCTATTTTAAGCCCACCTAATTTCCCTTTTTGTGCTCAAAATAACCTATCCCATTTGGTTATAGATTGATCATATTCATCCCATGGTTGATAATTTTATATTACCTCTAATGAAAGTAACTGGGATCATACCATAGACAATTTGAGGGGACCCATGCATGGGATAAGGCATTTAGAAGCTGCCTGTTTCTGTTAGTAGTACAGTGGAAAGTCTTAGGGTAAATTTTCTGTTTCTCATCCATAGATTTAAGTTGCACTTGAGTATGGACAGGCATGTAGTTTTTTTTTATGTGGATGGGAGTCTGTTCCAGATCAGCGGTATCCTCTGTGAGATATACCTGTCCCTCCAAACTGTTCTGTTGATGTTACAGAAGATGTTTAGATCCCTAGACTAAGTGTTTTTGATGCCATTTGACTTGCTGATGTGCAGTAAATCCAGCAGGAATGGGTCAAACCTCAGAAACAAACCGATATGGTGGAAACATAATATCAACAAGCTTTATAATAAAAGAAAATTAATTTTGACCAAAAGTAAGAAGACTAATTCCCAGAATGTTAGAGCCCTTGTCACTGAAATAAACAAACAACTCAGAAGCTTAATAAAATCCACCAAAGCCAAGTTTAATATATGATTTTCTAGTAGCAGGCTTTCTTGCCTCCATTAGTATCTGCTGCACATCCTCATTTTTAGGTTCAAGAAAGAAAACAGGGAGATAGATAGTTTGGCTTAAAGTAAACTCTGGTACAACTTTAGGCATAAAAGAATGATTATTTCTCAAAGGAACCCTGTCTGTATGGAAAATGAGATAGGACTTACTCACCATAAAAGCTTGCATTTCAGATATCCTTTGTGCAGATCACAGAGCAATTAGTAAAACCATTTTCCATGTTAAGAACCACAAGTCAGCCAGATTAGCGGGTTCAAATGAAGCAAGTGTTAGCTTCTCTAACACAAAGTTAAGATCTCAGTTTTCTTGGAGGCTTCTTATGTGAAATCCCTTTAAGAACATTTTGACATGAGACTGCCTTGAAAGAGGTGGATATATGGACAGACAGGTTGAACTGGCCTATAAATGAACCTTGACAGGGGAATGAGAAAAGCCATTAGATAATAAATCACACAAATATTGTAAAACCAGAGTACAACTAGCCCTGAATGCATACTGGTTATGTAGTTGGCACCAACTAGAAAACTTTTTCCATTTGCTAATATACAATTTTCTAGTAGAAGGCATTTTTTTGTCTCCATTAATACCTGCAGCTTCTCCTCACTTAACAGGTGTCTGAAAGGAATTAAGACCCTATCATACAGGCAGGTGATTGAAGATGATTGATGTCAGGGTGAATCAAATACCCCTGTTCATATGTGAGTTGATTCAGTCTGTAAGGAAGCTTGTGGTAATTGCCCTTGGCCATTTCCAAAACAAAGTAGAATTACGGCTGCCTGGACCAGAAGGGAGTCACCACAATGATCTTGGGGGATTCCTTCTGAATCTTCAGAAGTACCCTGGATATTAGCAGAAAGAGTGGAAAAGCATACAGGAATATTCCTGTCCAAGTAAAAGAAAAGGCATGTAGCTTCCAGGCATTCTTGCATGGAGTTCTGGAATGGAATCTTGCCAGTTGATAGCTCAGAGAGGAGGCAAAGAGGTCTACTTGAAGACCTCCCCACAAATGGATCAAGTCTTGGAAGACCCCTGATAGAGTTTCCATTCATGAGGGTCTGTCCTGGTCTTGCTCAGTGTGTCTGCCACACAATTTCCTCTGACATAATTATAGGATGCATGTAGCATGAGATTAGGCTGTGAAGCTATATCCCAAGCTAACATGGCTTGTCTTCAAAAGGGGTATGACCTGGTTCCTCCTTGCTTATTGATGTACCACATGACTGTGGTATTGCCTGTCACCACTTGAAGAGGTCCCAAGGACAAACAATGGTTCAGAAAGTTGAGTGCCTTGATCAAGGCAAGCATCTGTTTGATATTTATGTGCTTGCACCTGTCCTTGGTGTCCTCACATGTCCTGCAGTTTTAACCATCCTGAAACTGCTCCCAAAAGCAAAGTCTGAGCATCAGTGATAACTGACTGCTCTCTAACAGGGAAGGAGAAGGGGAGACCTGGATTTTAAGAAATCTGTTGTCTCCACCAAAAGATCTCTCTTCTGACAACCCCCAGCACTGGGATTTAAAAAAAATAAAGGGTGCTGATGCTGGGACCGAAGAGATTTCAAATACCTCTGTATCTTTCTTATGGGCAGTCTTGCCAGTGGTATTGTGAGGATAAATAGATGCCATGAGTTCCCTTGCAGTGACTGAAGTCTGAGTTGAAAACCTTAGAAGTAGTTCTACATAAAGATCTGTTTTTTTTTCTGTAAAGTAAAAGCTCTAGTTGACATCCCAGGAACACAGCCCAGTGTGAGGGAGTCAAGAAAGACTTTTGAATGTTCTCTTGGAATCCTATCTTGTGTAAGAGATCTCTCATCCAAGAGAAATATTTCTAACTCTTTGAAAAAGACTCTGCAAAGATAAGCCATTCATCTGAATATAAAAAATGTGAATACTCTGTAGTCTTCAATGAGCTATAACTTGAACTTGACACTTTGTGAACACTCTTGGTGCAGTGGATAGTCTAAAGGCTAAGGTAAATAATGTCAGCCAGACAGAAAACCTTAAAAAAAGTACGAATTGGGATGTGATGATAAGCATCTTTTAAGTTTAGTGTTACCACGAAACATGAAAGAGGAAAAAGAGGTAATAGTTTGTGAAGTGGCATCATTTTGAATTTGAACACTATCACAAAGAGGTTTAGGAAGGAAAGATCCAGAACTTTTCTTTCTTTGGTGCTACAAACATCCTTGAATAAAAACCTTTACCCAACTGGGATAGAGGAATTAGTTCTATCACTCCTTGGGACAGCATGTGATGAAGAACAGGTGGAAACAAAAGAGTCTGATCTGGAGGGTGAGGAATGACCCCTGGAATGGAGGAATTTCCTCCCACTTTAATCTATAACCTTGATGCATGATTTCAGAACCCATTTCTCTGAAACAATCTGTTGCCAAAGAGAAAAAAGGAGATTCAGACTTTCTGGAAGAAAAAATGGGCCAGGGTAAGAGGGGATCACAAGGTCACTTGAATAGTCATTTAGTCTCATTGGACTGTCTGATTTTGGGAGGTTCGTCACTTCTTTTTGAACTTCCTTGTCATTTCTTCTTAAGTGCATGTTAACCTGAATTTTGTTGAGACTATTTCTCCTGTTTTTTTTTGCCAAAATTGGATGAGGAGATAGAAACTCCCTAGGACAATTTAGAAAAGGAAGGCTGAAAAATCATATATTTTTCCCTGAATCAGCTTGTCACTTTCATCATACTTTTTGATCACCTCTGCAGTAGATGGGCCAAATACTAAATCTCATTTTAAACAATGTCTGGGAGTTTCTGAGAATGCAGCTATGCAAACCTCCTTAAAACAGTACTAGTGGCCATAACCCTGGAAGAAGTATCAATGGAGTCATACACACACACACACTATAAACAAAGAGTAGTGAGCTGTGCAATAGAAGAAACTACATTATTTAAATCAGAATTTTCCTCACCAGAAGCTGCAGATAAAACATTCCTCATGTTTGCACAATATGTCAAAACAAACTTTAATATATGAGCCTGATAATTCAAAATTCTGAAAATCAAAGTTGCAGAAATATATACCTTTCCCCCCATACCTGTCAGTAATTTTTCCATCCTTATCAGAAAGAGCAAGATTGGAATTAACTAACTGCTTAGTAGCAGTGGGATCAACTAAAGCTATAGCTGTTGGGTCAGGCTTGGGAATAGTGTATAAAAATTTAAAAGACTGAGAAAATTTATACATCTTATCTGCCTTTTTAGGGGCAGTTTGCTGACTATCAGGAAAATTGCATGTAGTAACACACACACATCCTCTAAATCAGACAGAATAGGAGGAGTGGATGTAGGTTCTGGAAAATCCTGCTGTAAAAACTCATAGTATTTTCTGAGGGACTGAGAAATGTCAGTGTTCCCCCACTGGAAACTCTGAGATGTTCTAGCAATAGTCTAAGAGAATGAGAAATCCTCACAGGGTGAATCGTAAGTCTGAATCAGAAATCTGAGGAAAAAAACTGTATTCTTCACAGCATCTACCTGTTTATATTCAGAATCTTGAATCTCTTCAGGAAAAGAGGAATCCCTCTTTCTTTTATCAGGAACTACTTTACAAGAAGGGTCAATGGCCTAAATTAAACCCTAATCCAGACCCAATAAACTATTCCTATCCAAAGAAATTTGAGGAGAAGTAGATACATGCTTAGTTTTCCGTTACTTTTTTACAGGAAAAAATGGGGCCAACCATGTTACTAATGGCAAAAGCTGCTTCACAGGAATGAGCACAGCATTCTGATAGAACAGGGAAACCTTCCCTGTTCCCTTTTGCTTCTCCCAGGACAGACAAAAGTGGCTCTCCCTTGCCCAGAGAGGGGAACCCCAACAGCCACAGGGGACAAGGTTAACCCCCAGTCCATAGTGGCTGTAGGTTAACCCCCAGTCCATAGTGGCTGTAAGTGCTACACCAGAGGATTCTGGGGTAAAAGATGAGTGCTCTGAGGTACAACAAATGGCCACAGCAGAGTCACCCACCTCTGGCTGAGGCATATTGCTAGCCTGTTGTGGTGTCAAAGGCTGTTTGATTAACTTTTTCTTTTTGTGGCTTGCAGAAAGATGACAGAGGTACTGCTAGCCTGTTGCATGGTCAAGCCAAAAATGGTGCCTCTTTTCCATGGAAGACAAGTAGGAAGTACCGGTAAACACTTTTGGTTCACAAAAGTTTCTTTTCTAACAGAAAAATATAGTAAAAAGTACTTTATAACACTATGCCAACACCTAAAGAAAAAAAAAAAGAAAAATAAGTACAATTTCTCCACAGAAAAAGTTACTTTGCACTACTTTTAAACTGACCGAAAAAACAAGTGCTCCATTTTAAAGTACATTACATTCACGAGACAGTCCGTTAAAGTACAACACACCTAGCTTTAAAATAACTTTTCTGAAGAGAAAAGTAATAAAAGATTAACAAAATTAAGAAAATGGGCATTTTTTCCCCAAACAGAACTTATCTGCCCAGCAAGATAATGTAATATATATTCAAGAGCACAAGGCACAGTGTATAAAGTGGATACCTGTGGTAATTATTAAAAGGAAGGAAGACACTCCTTTCAACAGTTCTGTTTTGGAGGACCATTCCTACTTTCAGGCCTGATTAGCCCTGCACAGGGTTTCCCTATTTTTGGAGGTATGTTCTTATTTTTAGGCTTGATTTACACCTTCATTCATTTTTTTGAATCACAACCATCACATGATTTTTTTAAGCAATCTAGTACACACAAAACCACAATATGTAACCAACATACTAGCAGCAATGTTAATTTAAAGAAAGAGGACACGCATCTTACATCTTCCCTTTTCTGTAGCAAAAATAAATGACCACGTGTTAGAATTTTGCAATATAGTTCATTAAAGTCTATAGATTTACACTGTCTCTTTGATAATGTGCTTACATTTTCCCATAATTTTTGTAACTGTTTTTTTAAACATACATTTCTGAGTAGTATCACAATCCTACTTGAAACAGGAAGAGTTATGTGCTATTTGGTATTCAAATTTTATCTTAAGAAGATGCTCAGATTTTATTTTTAGCTGGATGTATCTACTTTTCAAGAACCTTTGTTCATATTGTCAATATCTGCAGGTTGACAGATATGAAAGAAAGGGGAGCACAGGCAAGTAGGAAATAAGGTAAGAGCAAGTAGGGGGCCACAGAAAGGGACAACATATAGGAATGTGCAAGAGAGGGGGAAGGATGGGAGCTTTTTGCAGGGACATGGTGCTATTTTCTATGGAAAGATGGGAAGAGGAAAGGAGAAAATTAAAACAGGGTAGAAAAGAGGGATAGGTTAGTGTCTGGGAAAAACAGGCAAACATAGCACAACACAGACAAAATGAGGCTGCAATACAAACAATAGGATGGGGAGACATGGGATGGACAGAAAAACAGAAAGTACTTATTTGGTGATTGGGAGGGTTGGAAAATGCATAGAGTGTGGTAAGTGATGAAGAAGAAAGGAGCACACATAGTTAGGGATGGAGTGGAGTACAAGAAAGAGGGACTTACAGTGATCCATCCCCATTTGATGGAGTAGGTTGGCCCGCAGTATGGGACACACCCTTCCTGCTGGCCCACTGGTAGAAGCTGGACAATTACTCACATTTGCAATTCACTGCAGAACACTCTCCATCCAGGACATATATCTGTTCACAGCTCTCTGCACTCTATCTCCAGTGCCCATTTAAGCTTCAGCTGAGCCACATCAGGCAATGCTAGCAGGCTACCAACTGGCAAGAGGCTAGAAGCTACATTCAGTAAGGCACTCCTAACCTTATCCTCCTCTTCCTGCATCTCAGTCACAAAATTAGCAAGGGTAGGAAGTGGTGGGGGAATCTACAGAACAAAGTTATCAACCAGACTTGCAGTGAAGAGACAAAATGGAAAGGTCATCAGAAGTGAAGTTATCCTGACATTAGACTGAATAATTCAACAGATACATCAGCCCTTGAGAGGGGAACTAACCATGGCTGGCTGTAATCCTCTGCTGCCTCATGCAGAAAGTGACACAATTTGCGTCATGCTTTGCTCACACTGAAAAAAAAAAGAGCATATCAGTGAACCATGATATCTAAGTGAGATGCTAGAAGAACAGATACAGTCTCATAAGTATTTCCGATATGCTGCATGACAAGAAACAGGGAATTATCTGTTCTTGGCATATACATTAAGATATGTAGAAAGAATATGACACAGATATACATGGGGGCACAATAAAGAGTTTGCAATCCTTGTGACATGGTGCAGCAGGACCCTACCCTGAAACGGGGCCCTGCAGAAACCAACACAAAATGTATAGATATATCACACGCAGTGTCACCACTACCACCACCACAATCTCCATCTAACATGTGAGATCAGTGCAGTAGCAAATACTTAATCCTGGATACTTAACTTGCCAATAGCAACACTAGTCTCAAACCTACAGCAGGGTGAAAGAGAAAACATAAAAATGCAAAAACAAATAAAAGAAAAAGAAAAAAAGTACTTATTATATCATCTGGGACATTCCTACATAATGTGCTTCCCATGCATGGAACTAATTGAGGTTCATGCTTTACATATTATAAAAATTGTACTTGCACTGTTCCAACATGCAGGTGATGCCAATGGCCGAGGACAACTCCTCATTTAGGTCATAGCAACAATAAACAAATGCCAAATAAATCAATAAATATCAGGCTTTCACTTTTTAAATACATCATGATAGGGGTTTGGGGAGTCACTCCCTGAAATAAACATGGAAGAGATGAAGCGTCAGCTTGCTCTTCTCACACCATACAGGCACTTTCAGGAAGGGACTAGCAAAAGTTGCCATTCCTGAAAATCCCATTCAAAAATTGTCAGCTTCACGAGGAACAAGATGGTTTTCTCTGAGCCATGCTTGCAAAATGTACCACTCCTAACTACAGCATTTCAAAGACATCTTGAGCAAATTTGCCTATATGCTGCATGCCCTAAACTTGTATAGACATGGAGGGATGCCACCATTTTCTTGGCTACACCTCCCAAGTATGGGGAGCTATATTCCATATATGGACAGCATTATCAGGAGTAATAGTAGCATTATTTTATATATTATATATATATATATATATATATATAAATATATATATATATATACATATATATATATATATATATATATATATATATATATGGATTCACTTTATATCCTCAAAATACTGATATATCGAAATTCAGTATTTTGAAGCTATAAAGTCGAAATTTTAAAACCATGAAAATTCAGAACCGCGAAATTCAAAATCTTGCACACCAGAGATTTTGAATTTCTCGCTTCTACTCCACACACACACACACACACACACACACACACACACACACACACACACACACACACACACACACACACACACATACACACACACACACACACACACACACACACACACACACACACACACACACACACACACACACACACACACACACACCATACTCCCCACACACAAACATAAGCTCTATACTACATAAAAGCAGGGGCCAAGCCCCCCTGTACCCCCCACACCCCCCTACTTAATTATTCTCACTCTGAGGTCACACTACATACAAACACACAAAACACCCCCACACAAGCTATATTCTCTTCATACACACACATCACAGCAACAAAATACACTGACACACACCACAGCCCCTACCCAAAACCCTTAACACACACACACACTTACCTGAATCCACAACCACAGTGAAACCTCAGAAGCGCAAACTTCAAAACCTCAGGCCGTCTGCAGAAGCAGTCAGTACTGTAAAAGCATATGCTAAGCTGTATTTTGTTGACTTTGCTAATGATGTCCACTCTTTTATTAAAATTCTCATTACAAAAGATTATAAATATGAATATGTGCCTACTTTTGTCTTATGTTTGCAACAAGGAAGTCAATAATATCATGACAATCTGTTCCTGTATGTGCCTACTACTGTTACACTACTCTAATTGTCTGTCATCCCGATTCCCACAATAAAAGGATAACATGTACTCATACATGTCTGTCACTGCTACAGTACTGCTATGGTCTCTAATGCATTTGTTGCCCTATGGTGGTATATACAGCAATCTGATACCTACACACATGTTCCCCTAAATTAGTGCAGTAGTGCCAGATCACTGGCACTTATCACTGTGACCCCAACGGTTGATAGCAGAAATGCCTGCACTGCTCTATACATAAATGTTGGCATGTGTCCACATATCTCTCTGTACAGCTGTTGTATGACATACTCCTTAGCCATCTTGTTAATTATTATGTGATCTACAAAAAGTTGCCTTTTTGTCTATAGCTGTCACTCACCCAATCCCAACAGTGTATGGTCTACAGCAGTCTGTGAAGGGTTTGCAGGAATTTGCTGGTTTGGAGGTAAAGTAGATGGCAGATGCTGCACAATTTCAGTGGTGCTGAAAATTATTTCCTGTTATAAGCACTAAGGACACATGGATAATGCCTGTTGAGGAGAAAGGGTGCTGATTAACCCTTATGTGACTAAGTGTATCAGTGGTCCATAACATAAATGCTGTGAGGGACAGAGTCACAGTTTACAAAAGTGTCATTAAGTGTGTTGCTGACATGGTACACCTTGCCAAGGCAAAGGCACATTGCATAGCAGCTGAGAGGAGAGCAAGACATCCACCTGTGAGCAAGAAGCTAAGAGAGTCAGAGGAGTTTTTTGTGTCCCTGCAGGAGTACACTAGTTTTGGTTTATCCTTGAAGGAGTAGACAATAACATCAAGATGGAACCACCCCCGTATGTCTCAATGGATGAGGGTCAAGTTAGCCTTCTTGCATGAGAGTTCTGAACAGCTACACTGCATGTAGATGCCATAGTCTGACCACAGCAAATACTGTCATTTTATTGCTTTTAGGTCCATCAGATATAAAGCCATTTCAAAATAGCACCAGAGATGGGTTAGATGCATGGACACCCTTTGTGCATGTGCCACTTCAGTGTGTATTTTGCTGTGCATTCATAGGGTAGAGCAGTGCTACAGTGACACCTACAGAGATAGGGATAAAATGACAGGCAAATATTGGCACCTGTGTTGGGGATGGTGATGATGACAAAACACAGATACACGAATCACAGTCTGATGACACAGTGGTGCTTTCTTTCTCCATCCTGGATGTGGATCCACCCTTAATATAGGCTATATGGCTTCACCAAAACAGGAACATAAAGCTGTGCATTCTCTATGCTCATGTTTCCCTTACAGCACACTGAATCTGAAGTGGATATACCCACCACACCCTTGCAAGGATACCCACATTCATCACATGTAACAGGTAACCTCATACATGCAAGCTGCACTAACAATTATCAGATGTGCTGCTGCATTATCCAGGTACACTCTGTTACTACCAAGTGCATCATGGACCTCATTACTGTATCATATGGCATCTATGAGGAGATCGTGGCCAGGATCATAGTAATGACTGGTCTGCTGACAACTGTGGTGGCACACACTGCTGCCATGTTCCCATCCATGTGGAAGATTGCCAGTGCCAGTTATCACCAAACTTCCTGGCAGTGCTGTTTGAGCCTGGGAAATTGTACGTATGAGTGGTAGCTATGTTGAGGACAATGACAGGGTACAAATCTTCTCCTTCATCTGGATGTGTATCATGCTCCAGTAGCCCTC
The DNA here is from genome assembly GCF_019279795.1 of Protopterus annectens. NCBI lineage: Eukaryota > Metazoa > Chordata > Ceratodontiformes > Protopteridae > Protopterus > Protopterus annectens. The sequence goes on along the minus strand of NC_056737.1, from coordinate 1,939,307,102 downwards.
ATTCTGGGAGGCCAAGAATCTTGGCCTGCATTAGCAGGGCACCTCTTAAAAATACATCATTCAAATTACACTCCCACAGTTATACATCATCCCTGTTATGGGAAAGCACAAGTTCTAGTGCAACAGGCTAGCACATATCACAAGAAGAATTTGTGTATGACACAGAATACCTATCACTTCAGTACCCTGCCTCCACATACAACCACGAAATCATAGAAGACCCCCATACACTCCTCATCACAGGAAGAAACTGGATATGACAAAGAATACCGATCAGTTCAAGACCCTGCCTCAAACTCCCATGTTAGGTCCTCTTCCCAGTGTACATATAAAAACATTAGTTATTGTGTCCCTCTTCACTCGTGCACATGAAGACAAATATATACTATTTCATCTTTCTTCCTATGTGGCAATTGTGGGTAAATCTGGTGTACAGTGAGGGTCTTCACCAGCATAGCCTAATATTTCGGATGCATGCATCACGTTTGATTCGTGTGACATTGTAGAGTCATCAGTGTCCATACATCTGGAGTAGACATTACTTATTCACATGTGCTGCAGTGTATGTCACCTGTCACTGTCTGCACAGAGTAGTTGTAAGGCTGCTAGCTGTTGCTCTTCTAGCACACTCTCATTGGATGCTGGTGTACATGTGATTTCCCAGATAACCATGTGTGTACACAGTCTAACCATGCCCATATCCTGTAGGATGCATAGATTGTTTCATCACCCCCATATTATGAAGCAGGTAACATGCTAAGAACATCCTGCAGACTGCTGTGGGATCATACTGTAGTACATCCCTGACAGGTCAAGGGAGCAAAAGTAGACCTTTATCAGGCCAAATTGCTGTTCCATAATGTTGCTGGTTTGTGCATGTGCAGTGTTATACTGCTGTTTTGCCATACTCTGTGTGTTCCCAGTGGGTGTCATAAGCCTGGGCTCCAGTTGATATCCAGCATCACTTGCAAAACAGTATGCATGTCTACTTTGGGTAGAGTTGCTACATATGAACACAGTAGAATATAGCTGATAATATATCATTAGCTGCAGTGCCTGTACTTACCAGCTAGATGGCTATGTAGAATTTCAGTATACATGAAGTGGCAATAAAGCAGTTATATGTTATAACAGTGAACTTTGTGAACTGCCTGTATGTTGTGCAGACACATTTATGATACCACACCATGTCACACTACTTGGCAGTTTATGGAATAGTAGCCTTTTTTGTTCACATAGCTTTGTGTTGGTGAACCACGTAAGAGCTTGTTTACTCCATGTGTGTAGTCAATGACACTCAGTACCTCTAAGAGGTAGACAATGCTACAGAAGACATGCATGGTGTCAGTTTTTGTATGTAGTATTCTAGAAAATGTTATATGAACCAGCAAATGTAGAATAATTATATCTGGAAACTTGATGAGTATTCTAGAGGTGGAGGCCTGTGAAATACTAATATGTTCTCAATTAGTCTATGAAAGGTACTTGCAGACAGTATAAAAAAGCTATACACGACTTGGTCTGCGCAGGTATGGAAAGGATATATATTTCCCTGTTGACTCTGTGTGTGCAGACAACACGTCAGCCAAGACACAAGCAGTGTTACAATCAATTGTGAAGTTCATGGGTTCATAGATTAATACGAGGCAAACAGCCCTTGTGAGCCATTTAAGCCTATCATTTACCCCATGTGAGAATCAAATGCTGCATCTTGTATCTGTAAGGTAAGTACCTTAAACATTATGAAACCCTCCTCCCTAGAGATTAGCACTAGGTTAAGTGCCCTTGTGAGCCATTTTATGCCTAGCCAGTTATCTCAACTGAGAATCAAACCCTGCACCTTCTGTCTGCAAAGTAAATACCTTAACCATTATGCCAACCTCCAACCAATAATTTCCTGATTAGTGAAAACGTGATAAGTTAAGCACTGATGGTACCATTTATATTAGTAAAGGATTACACCACATACATAGCAGCATGATCAGTGTTGCTAAGGACTATAGTATGTGTCTAGGTAATGGTTACTGTGGCTCTGAGCATTTTTGTTGCAATAGACTGATGATATTTTTGGCAAACTTTGTCCTTTTTTTTAGTTAGGCACACACAGCTGCATAACTTCTTCTGTAGGTAGCTATGAATCATGATTCTGTCTTGTATGTATTTTGAAATCACTAGGAACTCATTTTACTAACCTGCATCATTTGCATGTCATTATGCATTTATTTGCATAGATCTCCTGTTATGCATTTGATCTCACTGCAATAGAGCACAGCATGGGACAATGAATCACTACTAGCCTGTGCCAATCTGTGCTTCGCTGATTCTGGCACAAGTTCATGCTGCATACTACACAACTCGCCTGTGAATACTGGCCTTTGTATAGGAAGCAGATAATCATATAAATCTGTTAAAATAAAAACATTGCAGATGCCAGTGGAAAATGATCATGCTGAGTGAATTTATTAAATGTTTTGCACTTTCATCTTGAAATAGTTAACAAAGATGTCTTCAGAACAGTTCTGAATAACAATAGTATAATCGATTGTTATAGATTTGTCATAATCTAACAAAGTGAAGATACCAGTAGAACAATCAGAGTACAGCCGGTACTACATTAAAAAGAACTGTTTTACATGTCTTTCCCTTAATTCCCTGTGATATAATTTGTGCCATGTTGTATATTTCAATATATTCTCACAGTGAATTGTGTTGCTGAATTCAGCATTTACCTTTTTTTTTTTTTTTTGCTCAAACTCTTGTTAACATGGAAGATATTTCAGGTTTATCCTTACTTCAAATGTATATTTTCCATGGATAATTGTAACTGGGCTGTACAATCAGCTGAAGACCAATGATCATGGCAGCTGGCCTGCTTGTCTCAGCCAACCACAAAGATCATAGGCATGGTTAGCTGATTTTAAAAAGGTTCAACTTATTGAAACAGTGCAACTCCTATTTTTTTTACAAATATCCATTTATAAATAATTATAGCATTGCTGAGGGCCAAACGGGGAGAGCTCAAACATGAAATAAAGTAGTATTGCATACCATCTGTGTATCATCTGGTAGCAGTGCATCTTATCAGATGAGTTACAAAACTGGAGATAAGATCTTCTGTGGACTGCTTGCACCCCAAAATTACTCATATGATTGGTGACTTTTTTCAATTTTTTTCTGAAAAATTAATAGAACAATAGTCATGCTAAGGCACTTTTGCCGGGAGCAATTTCTTCTGTCATAAATTTATGCAGTCAGGCACTGTATTTTGATTTTTTTTTTCTGAATTTGCTAAAGAAATAAGAAAGGCAGATACTTATACCACTCAAATGTACTTATTTTTGCAGAATGTCCAGATTTTTGCCTCATATTTTTGGTCTATTTTTTATATAAAATTGTAGTCTTCTGGCAAATTTGTGGCAAAACATTAAAGACTAAAGTTAGAAAATAATGACAGACATTTGAGTTTCAGATTTCATACTCTTCAGAAAATACATGCTAATGCAAAACCTGTTATTCTATCAACTTTCTAAGTCTGTAAGAGCAATATTTCAAAATTGTACCTATTTCTGGGCCTTTGTCCCACTTTTGTTTTAGGCTTTTTCCAGATTTCTTGCTCTAAGAGGTTGAGATGCATGCTTGATATTTGTGCCTTGAGGGCTGTAGATCTGCCCCTGCTGAGGGACCAGTCTCAGATATGTGCATGTCACTACATCTAGTCAGATGTGGGAAGGATGTGCCCCTAGTAAGCATGGCCATCAGTGCATGGCATGAGGGCATTGCAGTGTGTGACTG
>NC_056737.1:1939148310-1939300810 GCF_019279795.1 Protopterus annectens | reverse complement strand
GACTGAGTATAAGACTGCCCAAGAAAAGCTGTTTCTAAAAATGGTAGAGTTAGAGGACAGAGCATGCAGAGAAAACTTGATATTTTCTGCTGTACCAGACAAACTGCAAGGAACAGACTGTATTAATTTATAAAAACACAAATATACAACTGGACTGGCATCCTACAGCAGAATATGTTAATTGAAAGGACACATTATGTGTATGCCCCAAACTTGGTCATGAGAAAGCAGCCAAGAACTGTATTAGTAAAGATGCAATCATACCAAGAGAAAGAGGTGATCTTGAAAAAACTGTAGTAGAAGGGCAAAGTTGGGGACAGTAGAGTGATTGTGGAAAATGGGTATTCACTGTACACCAGACAAAAGAGAAGCACATTTATCCCAGCAATGAAGAAATATCGACAGGCAGGTGTCACATTCAAGCTGTGGTAAAAGCTGTCTTTAGAATATTCTTTTCTGTAGGGTCAGAGTCATTTTTTGATACAGAACAGGCTAAGGAGGAAATATAAAAGTTTGTCATACAAAAAGTGAACCATCAAACAGAAGGGGACTCTGCTTTTCATTCTTCTGATGATAAAACTCAAAGAAATGTTGTCAGTAAAATCTTTTCCAATCTTCCTAAGGAAAATGGTTGAGAGACACAAAAAAAGCACACGGGTTGACTAGAAGAATCAGGAGTACCTTGGAACTGAACTGGAGTCTAGGGTTTGGAGGTGAAGATGAACAAGAAGAAGACCAACACCACTGAAATTAGTGAATAAATATGAGAGTATAAAGCATCAGTCACATTTGTGAAGCATGGCTTTATAAGAAAAAGTGGCTGAGAAAGATTGCACTTTGCTGATATTGTTAAACCTGTAAGGGACAGAAAGGCTCATATCCCATTTCATGTCATTGATGTTTGGAAGGACACTAAAAGGAAAAAAAAGAAAAAAATAACTGTAAGCAAAATGATTTTTGTTCTTAATATTTATAAAAAAATGATTCATGATATAAGTTGCATGTTATACAGTAAACCATTTTCAGGTGTTGTATGTGATAAAGATGATAAAGTAAAAAGGTATTCTTTTTCCGTTTTTAGTTTTAAGAAATGTAGTCAGTACAATGTAAAAAGAGAAGAAAGGCTGGACAAAAGCATCTTCAAGTCAATGTGCTTTAATCTTGGGCTTCTGGGGTGGAGATGGGATGCAAAAGTGCTCTGATTTTAATATATGTAGAATTGATATGTCTCCTATTACTTTTGCATAGGTGAATATCTGTATTAATGCCTTTTGCTTAATCAAGGTTTTTGTATAAGTGTGTAAGCGTGTGGGTTCTAAAAATAAGAGAACAATGTGACTGTAATGAAATATTTTCTTTAGCAAATAAATGTTTACTGTGTGAGTTGAGAAGTCTGAAGCTAAGAGCAACTGTACATTATGTTCTTATGTTTCTATGGTGATAAGCTTATTTCAGGTGCAAGCAATAAGTTCTGAGAGTTCTGGGCATTGCTTAATGAGGGAATCATAAAATTAAAAGGTACAATCAAGCAGCATAGTAAAAACTAAAGTTTGAAATTATTTGAAGTGAATAACAGATAACAGCTTTCTTGATACCTAAATACTCCAATGCATTTACTAGAGCAATGTATAATTTATTTTTATTTCAATATAACCAGCACACTTTTTCTTAAGGCTAAACGTAAATGTTTTCTGAAAGCATACAAGCTGCTGTTCAGTACTTAGAGGGTAGTAGCTGCCATCCAATACATACTATAACCTGTCTTCCTTATGCAGTGTGTTTAAGACTGAGAAGGCTGTGTAATAATGATAGTGATTTTTACAGGGAAGTGGACACAATGTATGCTATGTTTACATCAAGAGGTTATAATAGTCATGCAATACAGGTGGCAATAGATAAGGTTATAGCTGATTCTTTTGATAATGATAATTATGAGTGTGGTAGTAAATCATATTATAAGGTAGGTCAAAAAATAATGATAGAAGACAATGTCTCATTTAATACCATTTTGATTAATTTGGTGAAATATTATTGGAAATATTTCCTAAAATCTACAGATTTAGCAATGTTAATTACTCCCAATTTAGATATTTTCTTTAGAAGAGGTAGACATTTAAAGGACACCTTGGTACGTAATTATTTAAAATTTCCCATTTGTGTTACAAATGGTAGTAACGTAAATGCTTAGGGCCCATTTCCTATTTAGCCATTGTAATATATGTAATTATGTAGTTAGAACATTGCATATATAAATGGTAATGTTTATTACCATAGTGAAAGATACATTTGTGATACTGAAGGCATAGTATATGCCTTACAATGTCCTTGTGGTCTTGTATACATAGGGGAAAGTAAAAGGAAATTTAAAGTAAGGTTCCAGGAACATGTTAGGAATATTATCAAACAAAAAGAAGATAGTCATGTGGTTAACATTTCATGCAATTTCACAACTCTAACCCTGAGGGCTTAGAAGCCACTATTTTAGAACAAGTTTCAGCTGTTTTTTATTCTGAATGTTTATACAAAAGGCAGTTATTATATAAAGAACACATTTGCATTTTAAAATATGATACTTTGTCTCCTTTGTCCTCAATTTAGAATGCAACTGGAGGCTATTAATTTAATATGTAATTGAATGTTTGTTTAATTAAGTGTATTTAACTGAAGGTGAATTTTCCACTAGTTTATACTCCTTGAAGGCTTTGCTGAAGAGGCAGAGGAAGAATAAAGTCTGGTTCTTTGGTTCCTGCTTGTTATTGTTATTACACTGTATTTTATTTCATTTAATAGTATTTTATTTCTGGATTTATTTTGATGGCGATTGAACCTTCCTTTAATATACCTAGAATTCTCAGAGAAGATACATTGAATAGTACTCAGAGGACTCTGGACAATTTTGTTGTGCGTTCAGACACTGGCAGCATTGTTCCAACAGCTGGTGTTGGCTGAAGGGGTAACATTGCTTCTGGTTCCTGTAATTTTATGGATAAATTTGAACATGAGAGAAGGGACACAGTGGAGAATCCATTTGCAGCAGTCGGTGAATCTAATTCTTTTTCATCTTTACCCAGTGAGTCAGGAGCCCTTTTGGATAAACTGGAACATTTATTACATAAAGAAACTGCAACTTACTTTAATATGTTAGGTCTACAGAGAAACATAGACCTTGACATTACACCTAGGGGGTTGAGAACCTTCAAAACCCCTCCACCACTTTTGTTATGTATGATGAAGTAGAGGTGAACTTTTCTAAAAAATGGTTAGCTGCTGCACATTGTTATGCTATAGAATGGATCTCCATTTCATTGGAATGGGATTGTATTAAACAGAATAAACTGAGGGGTGAGATTAAAACAACACATAATGATCTGGTTAAGTTACTTACTCCTGGGCATCTTGAGAGACAACTATCAGATATTAATCAAAGACTAGAGAAATCTGAAAAAGAATTGATTGAATGCAAAACCATGGAATTAAAGAGAGACTTAAAGGACTATGAGGGAGATTGTGCTTTTCTATGGTATAAAAAGGAGTGCTTTAACTGCACAAATGGCTCTGTCTCCTTTAAGAAATCTCCCTTATCTTCAAGGGGCATGTCATTTCCGTCAGACATTTCTGGCATATCTACTGTAGGAGAAGGAGAAGAAGAACAGTTTCCATCTTTGCCAGCAGCCCAAAACCCCTTGAAATTGAACAATGACTTTCAGAAAGAAAACAAAAAACAAGAAGAGGGTTATAACGAACGTAAGAGAGGCAGATTCTAGCTTGAAGCCAACAACAGTCGCTATGGAGCAATAAACTACAAGAAAAGTAAATAGTACTAAATTGACTTTGAACTCTGTAGTGCACAATATTTCTGGTGTGTCTTTGTCTAATACTCAAGTTAAAGTGCTTAACTATGACTTAAAATATATACCAACAGTGATTCCTTGTCTTTATGAGTTAAAATGTGATGTTTTTAGGTTATGTTGAAAATTGCATTTAGCATATGTTTTTTCTAATAAGAATGAAAATGTTTTGTCTAATGAATATTTAAATGATAGTAATGAGGAAAGTTTTTATTCCTGTTTATCTGACTCTTGGGAGACTGCTGATTTTGATGATGATATTAATGCATATAGTTTGTTTGACACTAGTAAAATAAAGTGATTTTATTCCACCATATCAACACAAAGCTATTAAACATTTTTCACATATGTTGAATGTTGCTATATAAGATGCTTATAATAGTTTTATGCAGATCAAAAATTATGTTAAATATAATTTAAGTGCTCAAGAATGGAAGGAAATACAATTGCTACCTAGAAATGAGGAAATAGTTATTAAACCCTCTGATAAATGGGGTAAAATAGTGATTATGAATGTTGAAAAGTATTTTAATATGTGTATGTTACATTTGAATGATCAACATACATATAAAAAAAGTTGTAGAAATGAGTATCAAAAAGCTATCGTAGAATTTGATTTAATTATTCAAAAGTGTGAGATTAAAATATTTTTCTCGTGCTGATATAAAAAGGAAATTTAACCCACAGGATAGTGAACTAGCTGTCTTCTATGTCTTGCCTAAAATTCACAAAAATAGCATCAACCATCCTGGTAGGCCTATAGTTTCTACAGAAAATATTTTTTTTTTATCTAAAACTGGTTTATTTTTACATGAATATATGTTACCTTATGTGGTAAAGTTGCCCTGTTATATTAGAGATAGTTCTGATTTTTTGATGAAATTGTTGGGACTTCAGTGGTCTAGTGAGATATTTTTTATTAATGTTGACGTGGTTAGTCTTTATACTAGCATCCAATGGAAATTTGGACTAGAACCTGTTAAATATTTTATAGGTGAAAGTCCTGAATCATATTACATTATGGAACTGTTAGATTGTTGTTTGAGTAACAATTTTTTTATGTTTAATAATCAAGTTTACAAACAAATACAGGGCACAGCCATGGGGGCATCTTTTGCCCCCATGTATGCCAATTTGATGATGGGGTTGTATGAATTGGAATATTTATATCACAATACTGTCTTTAAGGAAAATGTTGTTAAGTACTTTAGATTTATTGATGATCTTATTTGTATTTGTAAAGGAGGTTTTAGTGAAGTTAATATGTTTGTTGTAGAATTACAGAATAATAGAGTTAAACTTCTTTTTAATGGCATACAGGTAGGCAGGCATATTACATTCTTGGACTTTAATTCCGGAGGAAAACAACGTTCTTCAAACATCAGTACATAGAAAATTTGAGGATGGCAACTAGAACTTAGAGGGTAGTAGTTGCCATCCAATACATACTATAACCTCTCTCCCTTATGGAGAGTGTTTAAGACCGAGAAGGTTGTGTAATAATAATAGTGATTTTTATAGGGAAGTGGACACAATGTATACTATGTTTACATCAAGAGGTTATAATAGTTATTCAGTACAGGTGGCAATAAATAAGGTTATAGTTGATTCTTTTGACAATGATAGGTATACGTGTGGTAGTAAATCATATTATACGATAGATCAAAAAAATAATGATAGAAAACAAATTTATTTTGTCTCAATATATGGAGCCTTTAGTAACATTTTGATTAATTTGGTGAAATATTATTGGAAATATGTACTAAAATCTGCAGATTTAGTAATATTAATTTCTCCCAATTTAGGTATTTCCTTTAGAAAATGTAGAAATTTAAAGGACATATTGGTGCATAATTATTTTAAATTTCCCATTTGTGTTAGAAATGGTAGTAATGTAAATGTTAAAGGCACATTTCCTTGTAGCCATTGTAATATATGTAATTATGTAGTTAGAACTTTTACAGATATAAATGGTCATGTTTATTATCCTATTGAAAGGTACACTTGTGATACTGAAGGCATAGTGTATGCCTTACAATGTCCTTGTGGTCTTGTATACATAGGGGAACGTAAAAGGAAATGTAAAGTAAGCCTCCAGGTACATGTTAGGAATATTATCAAACAAAAAGAAGATAGTCCTGTGGTTAAACATTTCATGCAATTTCACAACCTAACCCTGATGGCTTAAAAGCCACTATTTTAGAAAAAGGTTCAGCTGGTTTTTATTCTGAACATTTATAGAAAAGGAAGTTATATAAATAAAGCATTTTCATTTTTAAATATGATAATTTGTCTCCTTTGGGCCTCAATTTAGAATGCAGCTAGAGGCTATTAATTTAATATGTAATTGAATGATTGTTTAATTGTTAAGTGTTTTAACTGAAGGTGAATTTTCCACTAGTTTGTACTCATTGAAGGCTTTGCCAAATTGCTAGAGGAAGAATAAAGTCTGGTTCTTTGGTTCCTACTTGTTATTACACTGCTTTTCACATCTGGAAGGGGAGTAAAGATTAAACAGCAACACACAGCTATTAGTGTACGTAGGAACATAAATTGTAACATGTGCCTTAACATGAATAACATTAACGTTAGGTTAGGTAATGCCTGTGGGTGCAGCTGTCAATTTGGGAAATTGTACTTATCAGCAGGGTAAACTTCATTATTTGAGATGTACATAGTTCTGTGTGTTTGTTTTAAGTTAATAGGTTTCAGGGTGGTCAGGAGGTTGGTTTGTTTTTTGGTTTGAGGATTTTCAGTAAAACAAAAAGTCTTGTAAAATGTGACATATGTTCAAATGGATATGACAAGAAACAACTGTATAAAAGCTCAACCTGCCAAACATTAAGTGCATGCATGGAACACGCAGACATTTAAAAAAGCTGTCATATATAATAGGTGGGAAAAACATTTTAGAATAATGGCTACACTATCCATATTATTTTGGAACATGAATGACCTCACATGTATAGACAAAAAAGTAAGAGTACTGAATTCTGTTAAGAAATGCAGAGTGCAAATGCCAATACTATAGGAGACACATTTGGAAAGACGTGAGCATGGGAATTTGATAAAGAAAGCATTTCAGGATATTCAGCAGAATATGAAGCACAAGTGAAAAGAGGTGTAATTATATGAATTGCTAGAAAAAGTGTAATACTGATAGACAAGGGAAAAATTATAATAATGGTAGATTTGTGGCAGTAAGAGGCTACTGGCAAGAGAAGAGGATTATGCAGGCATGTATTTGTGTTCCAAGTGCTATTATGGAGCTTAAGAAACTTTTGGGAGAAATAATCAGCTTTCAGCAGGGAATATTACTTATAGGTAGGGACTAGAGCTTGATTTGTAGCAGTGAGAAGATGTATCTGGGGGACCTAAAAGACAAAATATAACAAAAGAGGGTAGATTTCTGAAAAGCGTATGAAAATGTTTGATATGGAAGATATGAAGTCAGTAGCAGGAACTTGGAGAGAATTTACATATTATTCAACAAGGTACAATAACTGGGCTATACTTGACAGAAATTATATTTCACAAAGACATTTGCATTTAATTGAAAGCTTCAGCACATATCTAATAACTATTTCAGATCATACGCACATAACAAGTAATATAAAAGTGCAGGGTAATGATAACAAAATGAGACACTGACACTTCCCCACCTACTTGAGGAATTTAAGGAATGGGTAGGGGAAATTATTTCAGAACTATTAGGGAAGATAGAAACTTCTTCAGAAGTTATAGCTAGTGAGTGGGATAAAATGAAAGTAGAGTTTAAAATAAAGGGTAGAAATAAAAAAAAGATATGGTTAAGAAGTAATAGGAATTATTTAGGGGGAGTCTAACAAAGGTTATGGTATTGCAGAGTAAGGGGAATCTCAGCAAGAGGCACTACTGCAGAATGATAAAGAGAAAACAAGGGAGTATATGTATAATATGCATGAGTTTAGAAAGGCTGCTGTTAAGCAACTCTTTTTTGATAATAACTCCAAAGCACAAAAATGTTTAGCACGATCTCTTAGTCAGCACAAAGAAATGATTGTTGCCAAACTTAGGCAATGTAAAACAAGAAAAATAACCAAAGATCCTGTATAGGTATTAAAGATATTTCAGAAATTTTATGAAAAAAACTTTGTATAAAGTAGAAAAATGTGGAAATCAAGAAAGAGTACAAATTGAAATGCTTATGTAAAACTTAAGTGTGCCAAGGTTAGAGGTATATGATGCTCAACAATTAAAAGTTATGATAGGAGGAGATAAGATAAAAATAATGATATATAGTCAATCTACAGGAAAGTCTCAAGGAATAGATGGTATTCCTGTGGAAGTCAGGAATCTAGGAGGGAAGAAAGTGATAAAGATATGTAAGGTTTTGTTTAACTGCATTTTCAAAGGAGGAGAAGTACCAACATCCTGGAAGAAAGCTGTGGTGGCTGTAATACAAAAAGATGACAAAGACACATCAGACACAGCTTCACAGAGGCCCATTTTAATTTTAAACCATGATTATAAAGTGTTTGTCTATAATAGCTAAAATAATGGCAATGGTGTTGCCAAAATTGATAGGTATGAATCATTTTGGTTTTGTGTAAGGAAGGCAAACATTTGGCAACATTAACAGAACAATGATGATCTGAGGGAATCAGAATGCATGAAAATTCAACTGCTGTTGGTGGGTCTTGATGCAGAGAAAACATTCAGCAGATTAAGCTGGGATTTTATGAGTAGGACAATAGGGGCATTTACATTCCTTGATACAATAATACAATTATTTAAGAGGATATATGAGGGAATCAAAGGCAAAAATTAAAGTGTGAGGTTTCCTGTCTGACGTGTTGTGTTTGAAAAGAGGAAGCAGGCAGGGGTGTCCTCTTAACCCTTTTTTATTTGCTTGCTCTGTTAGATCTATTGGCAAAGAAAATAAGGGACTAAGAAATTCAAGGATATAATTACTATGGTAATCAATAAAAGTTGACTTTATTTACAGAAGATATTGTTTTGTACCTGATAAAACCAGAAAAGGACATCTTAGTTTTGTAGAACATTTTGAAACAGTTTCAAATCTTTTCAGGATATAAAATTAATAAAGATAAACCAAAGGCTATAGCTGTAAATGATGTATCCACACGTGAATTCATTCAGCAGTGCAGATATTTATGGAGACACAATAAAATGAAGTATTATGGAGTATGGATTAAATGGGATTCTGTCACGACAGCTAAAGATATTTGGGAAGAGACTAAACAAAAGATAATACAAAAATGGAGAAACTGGAAACTCTTTTTTTATGGCTATGGATAGCAAGATGCAAGCAGTGAAAATCTTTTTAGTCCATTTAGTTTTATATACAGGCCAGGCATATTTTTGTCAACCAGAGGAGAAGTTGTGGACAATAATTTATACAGAATTAAAGGAATTTATCTGGGGGCAGACAAGGGCAAAGGACAAGTGGGATAAGCTGATCCTTCTAATAGGATAAGGTGGTTTAGAATTACCTGATAAAAAGGGATATTTTAGAGCAATGCAGTTAAGACTCATGCATAAGACAAGCAGAAAACTATAATTCAAAGTGGAAAGGGATGATAATGAAGCAGGGGATTTCATAAAATAAGAAGAGATTGGGATTTTGGATGCAGATCCTTAAGAGAATAACACCCATACAGAATATTATATTTATAAAGTAACAGAAAGAATTCTAAGAACTTAGTCAAATCGACAATGGAGAATGGAGATTTTGCTGAGAGGATAGGCAAGAGGGGGTTGGGATTTACCGGAGAAGACTGGCAAAGGAATCAAAGTACCAGGGGCAAATAGCTAGAGAGGGGAAATGTAATAGAATGGAAAAAAGCTAAGAAGACATTTGCTTTGCAGGCTAGGGACTGCCTTCCCCATCAGGAATTGATATCAGAGTACAGGAAAAGAGAAAGGGGAAATCCTAAGTGAAAACCTGCTCTGGTAGAGTTTTTAGTTGAATCAAGAAGATAAGCTACTGTTAAAAAGGGATAATTAGTTGGGAATATAAAATATTGCATGATAATTATAGGAATCAATCAGAGGAGACTAGAAAAGAGAGACTGGATAAGCAATTCACAAGGAAAGAATGAGAAGACATATGTAAGTCTTCCAATCATGCAACAAAGTCTAAAGAATTTAAGTTTTTTGCTTGGAAGTATTAGCTTAGGTACTTTTATACCCTAAGCAGACTCCAAAAATGTTTTTCCTCAGTTAGATGCCAAATGATGGAGGTGTGATGTGGAAGAAAGAGGTAACTGAGAACATATGTTTTGGGAGTGTAATGAGATGGAAGACTTTACAAATTCCCTACAGAGCACTCTGTCAGAATTACTGGGTGAGCAAATAGGTATAACTAATGTTTTGAGCTGGGATACAAGAGCAGAATTCCCTAGATATAGTAAGTCCTTGTTAAGTTTAATTCTGATGGCTACCAAAAAAAGCAATTACTAGAAAATGGAAATCAAAGTCTAAACCAACTGTATATGAAGTATTGAATATTATAATAAAGATAAAAGAACTGGAAGTGGGATCATTAGAAAAGGAAAGGAGCAAAGTATGTAGAAACAAATGGAAATTGTGTGAAAAGTGCATGTAGAATGCTGTTGTGGAGAAAGAGTGAGGCTTAAGGGAAGGTGGAAATTGAGAAATTTATGTAATGTCGGCTTGATGATAGTTATACAAAAGAAACACAATATGTGTTTGTCTGCGTCTTAAGTGATAATTCAATAAAAGTGTTTAAAAAAGAGCTTTGCTTGCATTGGAGTCCTGTGGCTCACATAAATACTTGTCAGAGCATTCGTGTTTGGGGGTTCAGAGTGTACTCAAGTTTGCCTTACTGGATTCTAAATGTTGTCTTACCTATAGACAAAGAGTTAATGTACTTCTCAAGGCTACTTCATCACATTTTGCCTCACGCAGGTAAGCAGGCTTTCCCTGGTGTGTGGATGTATAGAGAAAGCTCTCTACATGTCCACACACCACGAAAAGCTCACTTACCTACTTGGCACTAATCAGAAATACTCTAGTTTTTGAGTGTATCTGTGTTTGGAAAGTCATGGCCTAATTGTTTTATATGTCCATAGATAAGTACTAGGATAGCTGCCATTGCAGACCATTTTAAACTTAGCCAATGTCCCTGTTTGTGCTTGAATTAACCTATTCCATTTGGTGTTAGATTAGTCTTACCCATCTCGTGGCCAAAAATTGTATATTATCCCTAGTGGGAATAACTGATCACACCACAAATGATTGAGAGGACCCAAGCATGGGACAAAGCATTTAGGGATTTAGATTGTTTTTCTTGATAACTTGGGAACCCATATTCATATGCAACTAGCCAATGTTGGAGATGTTTGTGCACACACATAACTCCTTCCTGGTCCCATATAATCTAGAATCATAAGTTATCCATCCATTTTGGACTGAGTTCTGGGCTCAGGTTGGGAAAGCATATGCGGTGAACTAGGCTCAGAGGGTAATTATAGTAATACATGTTTTTATTCCAGCTAGTCACACCTCACACTTACTGAATATCTGTCTCTTAGCAACTAGAACAGTTATCACCAGCTCCACTCATTAATTGAGGAATGTTGGAATATCCTTCAGTCTTTATATCAATCCAAATGGCAGATTGCTCAGTGGAAGGAAAAGAAATATCTTCTTTTAGATAACATTCTTATGAATTAGAGATATGTCATTGGGTACACACATATTCAATGCACATGTTTCTCTTAGAATTTCTCAGTTGACACAAGAGACTATCTTTAACAGCTATGAAATTATTAATTGCATTATACATATGATGTCATATAAGTAGTCTAAAGAGTAATGAGCATCATATAATTTCACTTGCAGCATTAAGTTTTGGTGAATTTTCCTGAAGCTTTATCTGTGTTCTTTATACTATGCTTGAATGTAAGTAACTAAACTAAAATATCATAACTCATATATTCCTTTAATTGATGTTTAGTAAGGTTCTTATCAATTTTACAATACTGTAAATGTGATATTTATTTATTTAACATTTGTTTAAAGTTTGTTGAAAGTTCAACTTGGAATGAGTCAATTTTTAGTGGATGCCTGGGGAGAAATGCTCTAGACACGTCTTTGCAACAGTTCCAGACATTAAAGTAAGGAAACTTTGGTTAATTTTGTAATATTTCCCTTCCCATATGTCACCTATGTGATACCCCATAGTTGGTGTTGTTAACTATGAGAAAGGAGTGGATTTATTTCCTTGTGTTTTCTGTCACATAATGGTTTTATTATATTGATTGTTTTAGTAGAAAAGAGAAAAACAGTAAAAAATTAGATTGTTTTGAATGTAAAAACTGTCCATTTTTTGGCTGAGTAGTTAACAGCTTGCCTCTTAAATGTAACAGAGTATTTCAGTGGTGAACTGTTTTACCCAATGTTTATTATTCTAATGGGTCAGTTTTGCCATTTGAGTTACACTCATATATGTTTTCAGTTTTGCCATTTGAGTTACACTCCAGAAATTTTTAAACATGCTTATGTCACTATCCATATCCATGTCAAGCCATAAAAAAACTCAGATTAGCATATTACATCACTGAGTCTGTAATACAATGTTATTTACACCACAGCCTCCTTAAGACTACTCATTGTAGTGTCTTCTTCTTCTTTTTCTTTTGGCTGTTCTCATTAGGGGTTGCCTCAGCGGATCATTTGTTTCCATTTCTTCCTCTCCTCTGCATCTTTTTCTGTCACACCAGCCACATGCATGTCCTCTCTCACCACATCCATAAACCTTAACTTAGGCCTTTCTCTTTTCCTCTTACCTGGCAGCTTCATCTTTAGCATCCTTTTCCCAATATACTGAGCATCCCTCCTCAGCACATATCCAAACCAACAAAGTCTTGCCTCTCTGGCTTTGTCTCCAAACCGTCCAACCTGGACTGGCCCTCTAATATACTTATTCCTAATCCTGTCCATCCTCATCACACACAGTCCAAATCTTAACATCTTTAACTCTGACATGTCCAGCTCTGACTCCTGCCTTTTTGTCAATGCCACTGTTTCCAACCCATATAACATAGCTGGTCTCACTACCCTCTTGTAGACCTTCCCTTTAATTCTTACTGGTACTAGTCTGTCACAAATCACTCCTGACACTCTTCTCCACCCACTCCATCCTGCCTGTACTCTCTTCTTCACCTCTCTTCCACACTCGCCATTACTCTGAACTAACACTACTCATTGTAGTGTAATGCTATTAAAACATAGTTTAAACAACACTTTCTCCTAAGCAGCTCAATAGCATCATAGCTTATACAAAACTTTGAAATTAAAATTAGTTTAAAACATTTAAAACAGAAAAAATACTCATTCTTTGAACAAACCTTGCTCTCACACAACAATTTGTACTCCAGGTAGCCATTTATTTGTGTATCATTGTTTTTCTACTTCACTTACCAGTAGTGCCTCTAAATTATACAGCTCTCCCATCAAGGCATATAAATCCTCTATTGTTTGTGGGGGCAAGGTGGAGTCAGCAGCCCTTTTCTTAGTACAGCTTATTACTTTTGTTTTGGCTAACATTAAAAATGCATTAAATAGTGACTGCTCATGTTTGAGACAAAGGCTTTCTTCTGGAATATTCAACAGGAGTGTCATAATGATAGCTGTAAATGGTCTGGTCAAAAGCCATCTGAGTAACTATCTGTGCCTTAAGGTTAGCCAACTTAGGGCTTTCCCAGAAAATGTGAAGCCATGTGCCTTTAAGCCTAACTTTGACATCTTCAGCTGTCTCCTGGGACAATTGAGAATATACACACACATATATATATATATATATATATATATACATATATACACACACACATATATATATATATATATATATATATATATATATATACATATATATATATATATATATATATATATATATATATATATATATATATCATAACCTGTTGGATGTATAAAAATGTTTATAGAGAAACTTCCAAGCAAATAGGGCAAAGAAGTTTTCAAGTCCTGAAAAAAGCCTTTCCATGAAACAAAGGAATAGTCTGAACCATGTAGAACAAGACTGGAGTTATAAACATATGGGCAGCCTGGAATTTCTGGCTATAGTCCAGATCCAGCATCCTCCATCTGCTAAAAAAATCCATTCCTTTTTCAACCTTCCACAAAAATATTTCTGTTATATTATCTAATATCAAGGCTAAGTAAATACCAAGTTGTTTGATACATTTTTACCTATGACTTGCACCTTGAGGACACTTATTTTAGAACCTGATAGTTGAAAAAAACCTTTCTAGAATCTGAAATGGTTACATCAACTTTTGTCCCTATTTTTGAGCCTTTGTCTCCACCCCCATTATTTTTTTTGGCTTTGTACAATTTTTTATGCTAACAGGTTAAGAGGTATACCAGGTGGTATAAAGTTCCACCACCTTGCGACCATGTCAAAAACTTATTGACACTTTTAACCACAGAGTACAGCTTCTACATAGGCTCATACTCACAGAATCCAACAAAATGACCCCCAAAGGTCCAGGAAAGTGGGGGAAGCAAAACGAGGGATATTCAGCCCTACATCAGCCCACCTGGTGGCTCAATCTATTTCCTGGCCAACCTGTAATCTAAAGAAAAGAAAACATTAAAACAATTCATACCCAGTTACCCCAAAATTATTTTTTTTTATCCAGGTTCCAATAGATTTTTAATAAATAAGGCAAAATTCAAATTCAGCAAGTCATAACTAACATCAGGTAAATGCACATCATTGGGTCAGAACTAAAGTGGATCTTTGTCTTGCAAGGCCCAGTGGTCCACTACATGGAATCTCAATGCTGAAGCTACTCAGCTGAGTTGAAGTCCACACCAACAAATAATGACCCCAGTTGAATAGTCTGTGGCAAAAACAAAATCTTAAAAACATCAAATAAAACACACTGCTTAAAGATCCAATGTTGTTACTCCCTCAGTGAAACAACAATACCAAAATCAGAATTCCAATCTGATAAATAAACACCTGAAATTTAAGTAAAAACTGCCACCACCACACAACCTGGAAAGCCCCCATAAGACCACTTTTACTGAAGCTGGCTCTAAATCTAAACTGACCCATTAGGCCAAACTGATGCCTTCTTGCCTACTAGTGAAATGAAAGAATGACCAAATAAAACCACACATATCGTACCTAATCAAAAGATAGATATTAACATATGAGATACCTATCTAATGTATTTTAGAAAGGCATTAGAAGCCCAACGTCCAACCCTCTTTATGACATAAATAGCCTGGCCCTCCCTAGCCAGATCAGTAGCTCTCCTGATATGAAAGGAGTGGAGTGATATACCCAACCTAAACAGTATACAGACTTGAAATGTTTTATGAAGAACAGTGCAAAGCATGCGTGGGTGATATTTCTTTTCTGGTGTTCTCAAAAAAACTAAGTCCCAGTATGAATTATGAGAATGCAAACTAAAAAGGGGCTGGCCTCACTGAACCAGGCACAATAATACAGGAGAGCACATATGCAGTTTGCTTAGTTGACCTCATGACTGTTGATCCATCTTAGAATGACAGAGCCAGATGGAGACAGTATTGTCAGGATATAGACATCTTCATAAGTTAAAAGAAGCGAAAGTTCACCTACTCTGAATGCCCCCAAATACATCCATGTAACTGATGTAACATAAGTAGCACAAAGAGAGTAGCTAGGCATCAGTCTGTAAATCCCATCAATGGTAACCTGCAGCAGTGATCCGTCGATAAGCTAATGGTGATCCACTACTAGCCCTGATGATTTCCCCATCCTTACACCAGTCTAAATACTAACCAAAGTTTAGTAAAGTCTGGCATTTCTGCACAAAAACTAAGGGTGGATAGGTGAGCATGATGTGTATTAGCTGCTTCCTTATGTGCATACCTAGAAACCAAAAATTTACAGATAATGGAAGGAAACCAAATTCTGAACTTTGGAGGTATCCCTTACAAGAGATGGTGAAAGGAGGCAATAGAAGAAATTTAAGCCCTTTGAGAACTAATTGAACAAGACTGTGAAACACATCAAGCTGCTCCTCTTCACCAAACATCTAGAAAAAGTTTGAATTTTTGCAAGGGTTTCTTGCACTTCTGGGGCCAGTTCCCTGAATTCCTTGATCTGAAATCAAGAAAGACAATCTGTTAATATATTGATTTTTTCCTGGGACATACAATACTCTAAATGACAAATTTATCCCCAAACTCTGCAACATGAGCTTCCTTCACAGTGAATAAGTCCTCCTAGATTTGGATGTTCTCTTGATCAAAAGCCATAAACAAACTATACAATAGAAGGAGGAAGCTACTACATGATAGAGCAAAATCCCAAAAAGGGAAGGCATCTCTGATCAGTATTAGCAAAAAACTACGGGCACTCATAAAATCGTCTAAGGCCAGCTTTGAGAGAAAAATTGCACAAGACACTAAGGATAATCAACAAGGCTTTCTTTAGTTATGTTAAGAACCTGGGTGGGAATTCACAGATATGCTCAGAATTAGTCCAAAATGACAAAAAATACACCAAACCCACAGACATTGCCAACATCCTAGCTGACAGGTTCAGCGCAATCCCCCCCCCCCACCAAAAGGGCAAATATCTATCCCAGCAGAGTGCTGCCCCCCTGACATCTCAGATGCTCAGGTAAGAGCCGCCCTCTCCAAAGCAAAAAACACAGTATCAATGGGACCAGGCGGTGTCCCGGGCTGCATCCTACATGAACTCCAAGAAGAGCTAAACCCAAACATAAAACTACTGTTCAATCTCAGCCTTACTACAGGATATGTACCCAAAGAGTGGCGTACAGCAACAGTGGTCCCTCTCCACAAAGGTGGTGCCTCAACAGATCCTGGAAACTATCGCCCCATAAGCCTGACTAGCTTGGTCTGCAAAGCTATGGAAAGGATCATCATGGACCTCATAAATAAAGATATTGGGGACCTACAGACACTGGATCCTACCCAGTTCGGCTTTTTTAAGGGCAGATCCTGCCTCTTAAACCTGGTCGATTTCTTTGAAACAGTCACCAAGGCCATTGACGAGGGGAAGGTGGTCCACACAGCCTACCTGGACCTCACAAAAGCCTTCGATACAATATCCCACTTGGGCACTATAGATAAGCTCACCAGCTTAAATATAAACCCCTGTGTCTCTAGATGGGTTGCAAACTGGCTCAAGGACAGAACCCACGTGCTTAGAATTGCTGGAGCCATGTCAGACTCTAAACCAGTTACAAGTGGTGTCCCACAAGGCTCAGTCCTGGGACCTCTCTTGTTCGGTATATAGTTCTCGAAGGTACAGGCCAACATGGAAGGACTGTGGCTGACCAAGTTTGCAGATGACTGCAAACTGGGCACCATAATCGACTCTCCAGCCGACACAAGCATCCTCCAAAAGGGCCTCATAGAAACAGACAACTGGTACCAGAGCCATGGCCTCAAGCTAAATGCCAAAAAGTGTATAGTCATCCCCTTTGGCAAAAACAAAGTGCCCACAAATTACCACATAGGTGGTAGTCCATTAAGTACAGAAGAAGTAATTAGGGACCTGGGGACCCAAGTTGATAGCAATCTCTCATTTGACAACCACGTGGCCAAAGTGGTTAGAAAAACATTTTATATAGCCCACCTAATCATGAAGGGATTCACATCTAGATCAGGGAGGTCATCGTGCCTCTTTACTCATCCCTCATCAGGCCCATAATTGAGTACAATGCCCCTTTGGGATGTACCTTACCAGACACCTGCAGCAACTGGAAAGACCCCAAAAGTACCTCACCAAGAGGATCAAAGGGCTCAGACAGATGCCATATGCTGCCCGGTTAAAGAAACTCCAGCTCTACTCAGTGGCATACCGCCTGCTCAGAGGCGATCTGTGCCTGACGTATAAAGCCATGTCCAACCCGGAATTAATGGACATGCTGCACCTCAGAAAATCCAAATCCCATTGAGCTATGTGCTCGAGAGACTTGAACCTCAGCACTGAAATAAATAGGACATGCTGGAAGGACAGATTCATAACCCAGAGGCTCCCTTCACTCTGGAATAAAATCCCACTCCAGGTTAGGCAGAGCCCCTCATTGACTCTCTTCAAGAGGAATCTTGATGAGTGGATGGGAGATCGTAGGTGTATCCCGGGTATCACTTCTGTGTCACTGTTAGACAGAGGCACAGTATACTAACCTCGAAAAAGGGCATAGCAAAATTAATTTAAAATGGGTAGCGAAAACCATACACACTCTGGCTAGGCTTATAAATGCCCTAGGGCAGATAGCCTAGTATGAACCTATGACTATATGAACCTAAAACCTGAGTTACAGACAAGTTATCACAATGAAAACCCACCATACCATGACCAAGTAAGTCACTCCAAACAACAGTCACTGTCCAGATAGCATACATTTGAGGAATGTAATATCCTTACATACCTGTGAGCTACATGAAGTGGTCCAGGAGAAGAAAAATATATGTTTTGGAAGTAACCTCACATGCCGAAGGCCCCCACTGCTTCTGTAAGCAATTGTAACTTAGCTGAAGAAACCCATTCTCTTTGCCAAACACAATACCACTGTGGTGTAATAAAAGAACCTCCAAATCCATAGAGCTTCTCTGATTCTTTGAATCACTCTTACCCAGTAGTATTTTAGTTTACATCCTCTTAAAAGATTAGCCAATCCTCACAAGAAAGGTCCGAATGGAGAGTTGGGGTCCGAATGGAGAAATGGGATCCAAATGGAGAGAAGATAAGTCAGCGAGCAAGGGGTAGTATTGCTGAAACTGAATTCATCCTCAAGTCTTGGTGAGTACCTTGATGAGGTGGACTCTGTTTTCACAAAATCTCACCAAAAACTACAATGATATATAGACTGTATTTATATAGCATGTGTCATGGACAGAATAGGTTAAAATTAAAAAAAAGATAGCTGGGTGCATAAGACCCAGGATAAAAAGTGCCCAATCCTGGTAGGCACACTGGTGCCAGGACTGGAAAAGATGTAGAATCCTAAAAATACTGAAACATTCCTACAATGGAACCAGGCCAGGGCCATGGGGAGGATGCCCCCCCCCCCACATTGTAGAAGGAAGTAGTCTACAAAAATCACAAAAACTGATAAGCCAGAGAAGAGCCATAAAGACAATAAAGTGTACTGCTGAGGATAAGAAAAACATTATATATTGTTACTATTGTGCAAAAAGCCCAGAATTTCCAGACACAAGATATACAAAACAATTAAGAGAGAAATTAGAGGAAAGAAAAATACTTCCACAAGAAAAACTGTCAGAAGCTTCAAATAAAAATTTGTATTCATTAATACAACATATTTGTGAAAAACAGTATATAGATCAAGAAACTTTGATCTGTTTAGAAAAAGAAGCATCTGAGGAAGTGTGAAAATATAAACAACAAAAACCTAGAGATTTTTGAAAAGTATAAAAAAGAAATATGGACATGGGAAAGAAAGAGAGATTTGATATGTTGCAATATTTATGCAAAGGAGAAAGCCAAATTAATCAATATAAAGAAGGCAGCCCCAAAGATATTTGAAGAGAAATACAGGCAAAGGCATCCAGATATGGAAAGTTTCACTATAAAAAATGATATCACAAAGAGGGAATGTAGAAACGAAGATTAGTAAAGTAGAGGTTAAAAAAATAGAAGTTGAAGTTATGGAATGCCTGCAATGTGAAGGCTTAGGTGTAGAAGGTCTAACACAGGTTACATCACAGCATGATGGAGTGAGTCTCAAAAGTAAGGAGAAGCAGGAAGATCTTGAAACATCTGAAGAAGAAATATGGGCATGGGAAAGAAAAAGAGATTTCATATGGTATAATATTTATGCAAAGAAGAAAGCAAAACTAACCAATACAAAAAGAGCAGCACCAAAGATATTTGAAGAGAAATACACACAAAGGAATCTGGACATGGAAAACTTTACAATACAAAAAATAAGAAGGCAAAGAGGAAAAGTAGAAAAGGAGATTAGTAATGGAAAAGTTAAAGAAATAGAAACTGAGGTTATGGAGTACCTGTGAAGTGATGGATTCAGTGTAGAAAATTTAATTCAGAAAGCATCACAGCAGAGGGGAAACCAGTGGAACAGGAAGCAATTGGTCAGTTGCCATATGAAGATATTTTGGAGCCTTCCACAGGAAACCAGTATAAATGTTCACTTGAGGTTGGACAGCAAGGGAAGGAACAAGAATCTGTGGAAACTCTGATGCAGTCAATGTTGAGAAGTGATAGGCCAGTGAGTTCCCATATGACAGAGCAATGGGTGGCGCAGGATGAAATTGAAGAAAATGTGCCACAGGAAGATGCTACAGAACTTTCTATATAATGCCCACAGGAATTGGAAAACAAAAAATGTGCCCTCAGTTTTGAAGAAAATGAGTTAAGAGAAGAGTTGCTTGATTTAATAGACATAGAGAGACATACTAAGATCAATGAAAGAAATAAACTGCAGAAGGTCAATAAAACTGAAAAAGTCAGAAGTTTGATAAAATAAATTAACATAGTAATTAGGATTGTCTATAGAGATCCATGCAATATAATAGAAGTAAACAGGATATATTACTGTGCAGCTAAATTAATAACTGATAAAGGTCTACTACAAGAACACAGGGTAGTGAGGGAAAGGAAGGGGAGAAATCAAATACCATCATGGAAGTATCGAATAGCA
Organism: Protopterus annectens; assembly: GCF_019279795.1. Lineage (NCBI taxonomy): Eukaryota > Metazoa > Chordata > Ceratodontiformes > Protopteridae > Protopterus > Protopterus annectens. Next base: position 1,939,280,250 of record NC_056737.1, on the reverse strand, counting down.
AAAACTATAAAGCAGTTAAGACTAGAAGTGTCACTGAATATAGAGGAGGGAACAGATCAACAAAAATACTAAGAAAGATAGATGTGATAAAAGCAATGCATATTATTAGAACAGATCAGGATCTATGATGCACTATCACAGATAAACTAAAAATCTCAGCACAGGCGGAACAACTTTGAAGATATGCAGAAAAATATGAAGGAAAAGTACAAAATAAGCAATTTATTGATGACCCAAAAAAGTTTTATAGAGAACTGAGAAACAAGGTAAAAGGAATTGAAAGACCACCAAAAAAGATGAAATACATATATTTTGGAGATCTATGAAGATCCTGTGGAACATAACAAAAATGCTAAATGGATAGAAGAAGTAAAAGAAAGAATAAGAAGTTTAAAGGTACATGATATGAAATGGGATGAAGTAACAGCCAGAGAGATTGAAACAAAGTTAACAAAGCCTCTAAGTGGAAAACCCCAGGCCCAGATACAGAACCTAACTTCTGGCTCAAAGTATTAACATCTTTGCATGATGATTTAGCCATGAGTAAGAACTATTTTATGTGCACCCAAACAGACACCAACCTGGCTAACAACAGGAAAAACAATGCTCCTACTTAACAGTGAACCTGCAAGCTATCCTAGAAACTATAGACCAATAACTTGCCTTCTGACGATGTATAAATTATACACAGGAATTGATGCCAACAGCGTTTATAGTCATTTAGAAGAAAACTCAATTATGGCAGTAGAACAAAAGGGCAATAAAAGAAAGTCATATGGAACAGAGGATCATTTGTTGTTAAATAAAGTCATAGTGGAGCACTGTAAAAAGGGGAAGAATCTAAGTATGGCATGAAATGACTACAAAAAAGCATTTGATAGTATCCCACATTCATGAATAAAAGAGTGCTTAAAAATTTGTAAGATACACCCTACACTGATTGACTACATTACAGTGACTATGAAACAGTGGCACATCACTTTGCAATTAAGCCATGATAAAGGACACATTATTGCCCTGGGATAAAAATTCAAAAGGGGATATTGCAAGGTGACTCTGTCACTGTTGCTATTTTGCCTTGCCCTTAACCCATTAAGCTATCTACTTAACAGCTTAGGCCATAGCTATAATTTGGCTCATAGAAAACATCAAAGTGTAAAGACTTCTCTTCTCTTTGTCGATGATTTAAAACTGTATAGCTCATCAGATGAGGAACTGAAAGCACAACTGCAAGTTGTCAAAACTTTTTAAGATGATATAAGAATGTCATTTGGTCTTGATAACTTTGCAAAAGCAACCTTTAAAGCAGGAAAACTGCAGCAGCAGGAAAACGTCAGTTTGGGACAAGAATGTGATATAAAAGAACTTGAGCAAGAGGGAGCGTATAAATATGTGGGAATTGATGAAGGATCAACAATAAAACATGAACAAATGCGAATAAAACTTAGTAAGGAATACTTTAGAAGACTGAAAATTAATCCTGAAAACAGTGTTGATATCTAGGAACAAAATCCAAGCTATAAACTAATTTGCAGTTCCTGTCCTAACTTACAGATTTGGAGTGATTGACTGGCCCCAAAATGTGTTGGACAGATTAGATAGGAAAACAAGAAGGATGCTTCATGCTCACCAAATGATTTATAAAAATCAGTGCATACCAAGATTACATATTCCCCATTCTGAAGGAGGGATGGGTCTCCTTGAAATTGATTACATGTATAGATCTGCAATCATGGGACTCCACACATATCTGCTGACCTCACAAGTCCCAAATGCAGTGAAAGTTTTGAAACTTGATAAGAATAAATCTAAGATGACTTCTCTGTTTAATCTAGCAGAAGCATATTGGTGTGAAGCAGGAATGGAAATCAAGCCAGAAGTAGATAAAAATCAGGCAGCAACTGAATGTGCCAAAAAACAAAAGAAAGAATATAAGGTGAAGGACTAGATGAGAAGGCAAGAAATGTGGAAAATGCATAAATATAGTTGCAAATATAGAAAACTTCTGGAAGAACCTCACGGTGATCAGAAACGAACACAGGAATGGTTAAGGAGAGGTGAATTCAAACCAACAGATGAAAGGTTAATACTGGTGGCCCAAGATAATAGGCTGCGTACATATTGGTTTACAAAGTCCATTGAACATGAGGGAGAAAGAGACAAATGTAGGTTTTGTAAAAATGAATTGGAAACAGTCACACACCTCGTTGCTGGTTGTGACATACTAATGGCAGAAGGACTATATACTGAAAGGCATAATAATGTGGCAAGATTACAAAAACAAACTAAAACTTCTTAAAAAACAAACTTGTCAAGAAAGTCACAGGCAAAATCCAACCGATGTGTTAGTTGCTTTTAATCTATGCACACTTTCGTTTGGCTCCCTGGCCAAACTTTCTCAGACTTAAAAAAGTTTCATTTAAAAACATTCCAATAAAATATAGCATAGCAAAATCACATGCTTCAACACCACCAATGGTAGTGCACAGCCCTCACATTAATCAACACAATAATTGTTAGCAACTATCCGCCCTTTACAAGCACCGATTACATGCTTAAGAACAAATAGTGGGCCGATAAATCTAACCTCACATTCACATATTTTAAAAACCCTGTTAGATTAGGCATTGAAAAATGCAAGATAAATCCGGCAACAGTAAATCAAGTGTGGATTGAATAACTATTTGAGCTAAATCCTATAAGAGTTAACATATCAAGCAGAGGGAGACAAATCCCTTATATAGGTACTTTAAGGATGCATCAGTCACAGAAAGGGAAAATGTGACCTTCTTGTTGAAATTTTATAAACACAAACAAACTATCACATTGGTATAACATTTGGCACATTCTTACCATTTAGTCTTACTGCCAACGGCCCCATTTAAGCTTGATGGTGTATACGGACCTTCATAGTGGCCCTTTTTTAATATATAAATAGCTCTTTTTCGGCCAGTTTACACATTTCCAAAGATAACTGGAGTCAGCACAATAAACGTATACAACCCCTCCTTCACAACGTTGACGTGATGGCAGGCCTCTCTTCTCAGAGCTCCGCCAATAAGAACTCACCATAATCAAGTGGGCGTGTTGTGTTGCCTTAAGACTTATCAGTCAACAGCAACAACAAAACCTACATTGCTCCACAAGAAAATGCAAATCCATCAGAGCAATGAGTGGAAATAACAACAGATACATCAATTTAAAAGCTAGAGCTATCATAGTGAATTAATACACCTACTCTAAGCAGCGCTCTAAGTATTAGCGCTATAATCAGAGAAACCTACTAGGCTAAATAAAGCCAATCAAGAATTTAAAATAAGATAGAATGACATAAAACAGAACCAGAGGGTTCCCCATAAATCGAAGGGGTAATGGCTTATCTTATATGACTTTAGAATATAGTAGGCACAAAACAGTGCTAACTAAACTACCAGCTCACACATTATAACTATAAAATAGAGCTAACCTATATGTCCAAATGGTGGTACATAGGTATCAAACAACCATATCCAAACACTGAGTCTACTAAAAAATTTGCTAAATCAAAAGTAACATGCATAAACATTTTATAGAACTAACTTATGTAACTATATTATGATATATCATATGCTATGAGTTTAATGAGCTCATATAACGGTGCTCTTAAGATAAAAGTAACATGCATAAACATTTAATAAAGCTAACTTATATGACTATATTATAATATATCATATGCTATGAGTTAAATGAAATCAATAGGGATGCTCTTAAGGGACTACCCTAATGTTCACCTTAATTTGTACATTACATAAAATGCATTATCTTCCCAAGCTTTTCAACTTTAGAACACATTTAATTGAACAAGCATTGTTCAAGCCTGGGTATTTATAGGCATTGAGCCTGATTTGCCAAAGCAATTCTAGTTCTTCTAACTTTAAACTCACAGGGCTACCTCTTATATTGTGTGTAACACAATCGATTGCTGAATATTTAAATGAATGGCCTGTGAAACATGAAACATGTTTCACTAAGGCATTGTCCATCTTGCCCTTGCTAATTGCATATTGGTGCTCATAGATGCATTTGCGGGCCTTTCAGTCTATTTTGCCTATATAATAGGCAGGGCATTGTTGACATTTAGCAAGATAGATGACTGCCTTTAAGTTACAGTTAAGATTGTGCCTAATTCTATATTCCATACCATTGATGTGAAACAAATTAATAACTCCTATGTGCCTACAAAATTGCCTGCCTCACATCTAAACATGCCGGTCAACTTAGGTTTCCTTACTATTTTTCCTTCCAATAGGTTCTTCAAGTTAGGACCCCTCTTGAATGTAACTTTTGGTAGACCTCCTATTCTACTCTCCAAATCTGCATTGCTATTAATTAGGTCCCAATTTTTATTTAAGATATACCTAAACATCTCAGTATCCATGTTAAAGGTAGTAATCGGGCATGAGGAAAAGTAGGTAGATTGAGGTAGATTCCCCTATGATGGTTCTCTGTTCAGTTTCTCTAGTGGGGCTACTCCTACTACTGTTACTGAATATAGGGGCATAAATCCCACTATTCCTCTTAACTTTAACTTCCAAGGTCAAAGATTCAATCAATTTTTCTGGGTAGCCCCTACTAAGAAACATTCTTTTCAATATCAGGCATTCATTGATGAAATCTTCATCCAGGGTTACTATCCTCACCTTCCTTACCAACTGTCCTTTAACTATGAAACGTTTCTAGTGATAGGGGTGGCTACTGGAGAAGTATAGGAAAGAGTTCGAATAAGTAGATTTTCTATACACTCTTGCTGCAAGGCCCTGATTGCAGACATCCTTCCTTAAATTGATGTCCAAATAACTAATCTCATCTTTACTAAAGCTATATGTAAATTTCAGAAAATTTGTGGTGTTATTGAGATAGTCAACCAGGGTCTTAGCTTTATCCCTATCTCCCTTGATGATGATGAAGATATCATCAAGGAAGCATGTGTAGAAAATAATTTCATCACTAATTCGCTTGACTTTAAAAATGAACTCATATTCCCACTGGGCCATGACTAAATTGGCCACACTTGCCCCACAAGGTGATCCCATAGCCACCCCTATCTTTTGCAGATAGTATTCCCTCTCGAATAGGAAGAAATTATTGGATAAAGTTAAGTCCAATAATTTGAGCACTAAGTCGATTTCCATTTTAGCAGAACCCCTCCTGGTCAAGAAGGATCACAGAACAAACAGTGGGCGGATAAATCTAACCTCACATTCACATATTTTAAAAACCCTGTTAGATTAGGCATTTAAAAATGCAAGATAAATCTGGCAACAGTAAATCAAGTGTGGATGGAATCACTACTTGAAATAAATCCTATAAGAATTAACATATCAAGTAGAAGGAGACAAATACTTTAAGGATGCATCAGTTACAGAAAGTGAAAATGTGACCTTCTTGTTGAAATGTTCTAAACTCTAACAATCACATTGGGAAAACATTCGGCACATTCTTATCATTTAGTCTTACTGCCAATAGCCCCATTTAAGCTGGATGGCATATACGGACCTCCATAGTGGCTCTTTTTTATATATAAATAGCTTTTTTTCAGCCAGTTTTCACATTTCCAAAGATAACTGGAGTCAGTGCAATAAATGTATACAACCCCTCCTTCACAAAGTTGACGTGATGGCAGGCTTTTCTCAGAGCTCCGCCCATAAGAACTCACTCGTAATCAAGTGGGTGTGTTGTATTGCCTTAAGACTTATCAGTCAACAGCAACAACAAAACTTATATCGCTCCACAAGAAAATGCTCATCCATCAGAGCAATGAACGGAAATAACAGATACATCAATTTAAAAGCTAGAGCTGTCATAGTGAATGAATGCACCTACTCTAAGCAGCACTCTTAGTATTAGTGCTGTAATCAGAGGAACCTACTAGGCTGAAAATTGATTGAATCTTTGACCTTGGAAGTTAAACTTAAGAGGAATAGTGGGATTTATACCCTTATATTGAGTAACAGTAATAGGAGTAGCCCCACTAGAGAAATTGAACAGAGAACCATCATAGGGGAATCTATCTCGAACAGGGTAGTCAACATTTCCTCTTGCCTGATTACTACCTTTAACATGGATACTGAGATGGTTAGGTATATCTTAAATAAAAATTGGGACCTAATTAATAGCAATGCAGATTTGACGAGTAGAATAGGAGGTCTACCAAAAGTTATATTCAAGAGGGGTCCTAACTTGAAGAACCTAATGGAAGGAAAAATAATAAGGAAACCTGAGTTGACCGGCATGTTTAGATGTGAGGCATGCAATTTTTGTAGGCACATAGGAGTTATTAATGTGTTCCACATCAATGGTATGGAATATAGAATTAGGCACAATTTTAACTGTAACTCAAAGGTGGTCATCCATCTTGCTAAATGCCAACAATGCCCTGCTTATTATATAGGCAAAATGGACTGAGAGGTTCGTGAATGCATCTATGAGTACCAATATGCAATTAGCAAGGGCAAGATGGAGAATGCCTTAGCGAAACATATGTCATGTTTCACAGGCCATTCATTTAAATATTCAGCAATCGATTGTGTCACACACAATATAAGAGGTGGCCCTGTGAGTTTAAAGTTAGAAGAACTAGAATTGCTTTGGCAAATCAGGCTTGATGCCTATGAATACCCAGGCTTGAACGATGCTTGTTCGATTAAATTAATTCTAAAGTTGAAAGCTTGGGAAGATAATGCATTTTATGTAATATATAAATTAAGGTGAACATTAAGGTAGTCCCTTAAGAGCATCCCTACTGAGTTCATTTAACTCATAGCATATGATATATTATAATATAGTCATATAGGTTAGCTTTATTAAATGTTTATGCATGTTACTTTTATCTTAAGAGCACCCTTATATGAGCTCATTAAACTCATAGCATATGATATATCATAATATAGTTACATAAGTTAGTTCTATAAAATATTTATGCATGTTATTTTTGATTTAGCAAATTTGTAGTAGAGTCAATGTTTGGATATGGTTGTTTGATACCCATGTACCATCATTTGGACATATAGGTTAGCTCTATGTTATAATTGTAATGTGTGAGCTGGTAGTTTAGTTAGCACAGTTTTGTGCCTACTATATTCTAAAGTCATATAAGATAAGCCATTACCCCTTTGATTTATGGGGAACCCTCTGGTTCTGTTTTATGTCATTCTATCTTATTTTAAATTCTTGATTGGCTTTTTTCAGCCTAGTAGGTTTCTCTGATTATAGCGCTAATACTAAGAGCGCTGCTTAGAGTAGGTGTATTCATTCACTATGATAGCTGTAGCTTTTAAATTGATGTATCTGTTATTTCCGATCATTGCTCTGATGGATGAGCATTTTCTTGTGGAGCGATGTAGGTTTGTTATTGCTGTTGACTAATAAGTCTTAAGGTAACACAACACGCCCACTTGATTACGAGTGAGTTCTTATGGGCGGAGCTCTGAGAAGAGAGGCCTGCCATCACGTCAACTTTGTGAAGGAGGGGTTGTATATGTTTATTGCACTGACTCCAGTTATCTTTGGAAATGTGTAAACTGGCTGAAAATGACCTATTTATATATTAAAAAAGAGCCACTATGAAGGTCCGTATATGCCATCCAGCTTAAATGAGGCCATTGGCAGTAAGACTAAATGGTAAGAATGTGCCGAATGTTATACCAAAGTGACAGTTTGTTTGTGTTTATAACATTTCAACAAGAAGGTCACATTTTCCCTTTCTTTCACTGATGCATCCTTAAAGTACCTATGTAAGGGATTTGTCTCCCTCTGCTTGATATGTTAACTCTTATCAGATTTATTTCAAGTAGTGATTCCATCCACACTTGGTTTACTGTTGCCAGATTTATCTTTCATTTTTAAATGCCTAATCTAACAGGATTTTTAAAATATGTGAATGTGAGGTTAGATTTATCCACCCCCTGTTTGTTCTTAGGCATGTGGATGTTTGTAAAGGGCAGATAGGTCCTAACAGTTATTGTGTTGATTAATGTGAGGGCTGCGCACTACCATTGGTGGTGTTAAAGCATGTGATTTTGCTATTCTATATTTTATTGAAATGTTTTTAGATGAAACTTTTTTAAGTCTGAGGAAGTTTGGTCAGGGAGCCAACCGAAAGTGGGCATAGATTAAAAGCAACTAACACATCGGTTGGAGTTTGCCTGTGACTTTCTTGACGTGTGTTTTTTAATGTGGCAAGATTGTTGCACTGCGGATTGTGCAAACATTATGGTATCAAAATGTCTGAAAAACACTGGAAACAGGAGCCACAAAGCATCACAGAAAATGATGAAGTTTATATTACATGGGATCATCCTTTACCAACAGTTCAAAAGACAGATGCTAGAAAACCAGATATAGTGGTCCATTAAAAGAAGACAAAAGTAGCATTGATTATTGAAATTGCCACATCTGGTGACTACAGTGTCTTACATACAGAGAGACACAAAGTCATAAAATATCAGGATTTGTAGGCTGAGACAAGAGCAATGTGAAAGAATGATACCCAGACAGTCCCAATAGTAGTAGGAGCAATGGGTCTTATAAAAAAGAATCTACAATCATATTTAGATTAATTTTTCTGTTATTTTTTATATTAGAGCATTTTTCATCAAGATTTAATTGATCGATATGTATATTTTCTTTTTGGAAATATTCCATATAGTGATTTCTATAGGCATCAAGAATGTCACCTATACCAGAGACATTTTTCCCTTTCTTTTCATGGAAGATACTTTTAATGTTATTAGCTTTTGATGTATTTTGATTCTTGTGGATAAATTATGTAAATATTTGGGAGAAGTGACCAAGGTATTAATTTTTAGTTTTTCTAAAGCTAAACTAATTTTATGTGTTAGAATTTGGTTGTATTTATTAATACTTCTACTTTCTTTTTCATCTCCAAATTATTTAGATTTTTTTCAGCTTTTACTGACAAAAGTTTGGATTGTAGATCTAATAATTCAGAATTCCATTCTCTGATTTTTTTTTTATACCAAGTTAGGGTTTTACCATATATGTAAGCTTTTAATGAGTCCCATATCATTATTTTATTTATCTCTGTGGTATAATTAATATCTAAGAAGAACTGTAATTCAGATAATAAACAGAGTTTGAACTCTTTAATTTTAGTTATATATGCTGGAATTCTGGAGTTAAAGATTAATGGTTTGCACCCATTTTGAAGTTTTAGTATCAATGAATTCTGGTCTCAAAAGGGGCAGGGAGTGATTGAGAAATTAATGATTTTAGAGTGTAAGTCAGGGGCAGCAAATATTTTATCTATTCTAGGTTGGGTACCAAATCTGTGATCTTGATGGGAAAACAACAAAGATTTGTCTTCTGTAAATTTGAAAGTATCTACAAGATGAAATGATTCTACCCACTTGTTTAAAGCTTTTGATACAGCAGATGTACACAGTGGTCTTTTATTTGTTGTTTCATAAATATCAAATATACAGTTAAAATCTCCTCCTAATATTAAGTTGCCTTTATAATTATTGGAAATGAAATCCAAGTGTTTTTTAACAGTTCCTGTTCCAATGCCTGGGAACCAGTATAGATTGGCTAGGGTCCATATTCTGTTATATTTAACTATTACTAATGCCATAAGGCCTTCTTTATCTTTATACTTATAAATTATTTCTGGGTTAATCACATTTGTTTTCCATAAAATTGTTACCCTTTTTATCTTTGTCTTATAAGTGGATTCCGCCAATATCATATATTCCTTTGGATTCCATTTGTAATTGTCATTTGTTTTGAAATGAGTTTTTTGTAGGAAGACAATTTGTGCTTTGTTCAGTTTTAAATATTTCAGTAGATCCGATCTCTTGCTAGGATTGTTTAAGCCATTGGTATTTAAAGATAATAACATTAAATCAAGCTTAGGTTATTTAGACTATGTATTTTTTGTTGTATTGTGACTATTAAACATTTTCCTATGATAACTATAAAGTATATGTTTGAGCTTTTAAAGGAAATTATCAGTTTTATACTTTGAGTGTTTACCAATGAAGTAATGTTTTCGTCGGGCATAACTAAAAATGTTTTTTGTGAAATAAATTTAAATAAATGTTAAATAAAATTAAGATCCACACTAGCCATGGAATGAAAATCATTCCTAATGTGATGGATAAACCTAAGTCCATCAGATTATCACTCATACCTTGACAATCCAGAACATCTGAGCTCCATAAATTGAATTATCATATGGAGAATATTTGTAATAGGAATAATCAATATTTATGTTATTTTGAACAGATATAGTACTATTGTAGATTAGACAGAATTCTAATACAATATAAATGTCTACTTATTGTATAAGCAATCAATATTTTCATGAAAGATAGATGACAAGCAATTCAATCATAGTAAAGTAGGATGTAACATATATAAAACCTCAGTAAAAGATTATAGCACACAGTTATGTAACATATTCACCCTTATTGATGAAGTCTTTCAAAATGTATTACTTAATGTAAATAGATGGTAATAATATTTATACCTAATATTTATAATACAATGTATTTTACTGGATATATCAGAAGTTATATTTCATTGTTTGCCAGCATGTAAGTAATCACTTTGTTGCTAACTTAAAGCATCAAGTTTGTTTTATGTGAACATTGAGGAAAGTTAGTACATTTTAATTATCAGTGCATCCCTCTTCCCCTATTTTCTACACATAAGGATTTTCATATCTGTCATTTCTTATTATAAAATGAGTGAAATTATAGGTTAAAAACAAAAAAAATTCACTTATTGTGATTAATGATTACAAGTTCCCTTTCCATACTCATAAATTGTCATTTTATAGCATATACTGAAAGTTTTTAGATTTAAATGGCAGCATTCTATTTTGTATAATCAGCAAAGGTTAAACTAAGTGATTATTGTCAATTTAATACTATTTGTTCAGAATGTGATCATTACATTCTGTGACATTCCTAGTTCAGTCTTCTATTGTTTCCCTTGAACAACTTTGTCAGTTTGATGTCATGTATAAAACATTAGTTACCTTGGTAACAGTTTAAGTATTATGTATGGTCAAGATGGGTTACAAAACCACAATTCAAGTTAAAGCAATTATATGATTTGTTATGCACATTTACTTATATGAGAAAATCATCATGCTTCCCTTTGATGTTCAATATAATGTATGTCATTTATGACAAGTTAAAATAGTAGTGTTATTATGCACAAGCCCATGTTATTAAACTGAGTGTCTATTGTCAACTTAATACTATTTGTTCAGAATATGATTGTTACATTCTGTGACATTTCCGGTTCAGGCTTCTATTGTTTCTCTTGAACAACTTTCTCAGTTTGATGTCATGTATAAAACATTAGTTACCTTGGTAACCGCTTAAGTGTTATGTATGGTGAACCTGGGTTACAAAAACTACAATTCAAGTTAAACTAATTACATGACTTGTTATGCATATTTACTTTTATAAGAAAATCATCATGCTTCCCCTTGATGTTCAGTGTAGTGTATGTCATTTTATGACAAGTTAAAACAGTAGTGTTATTATACACAAGCCCATGTTATTAAATCTTGTCTTTAATATCTAAATTCAGAAGACTGCTTCATCTTACATGACGATTATATATTTTATGTCTAGATTTACTAAAATCATACATTACATAACTATTGTGTTTTTATTTTTACTGTTACTTAGTTATTTGAGAGACCACAAGCTGTAATGCTTATTCTTATTATTAGCTCCTTCCAAGCATGTTTAATTAGTCCATAGAATTTAGACCCTTTTAGTTTCTTATTTGTTATAAGTATATTTCCATCCTTCCATACACACATATCAGTACTTTAAGCATGGGCAACAATGCTCATCCAGTTTTCATACGTTCATAGGCAGGTACTATGCTATTGGCCCTAGGGCCTATACAAGCCCAATCAAAAAGGTACCCTGGCTTTTGCCACCCAAGAAAATTATTTTCTTGTGCCACTGTCGAGTAGAGCCACAGAAGTGATCCCTAGGGTGAATTTCCTATTTCCCATCCAATCATCAAGATTTTACTTGAAGAGTGCTAATACCAGAATATCATTTGCTAGTTCATCTTGTATGTTTACAGGCTGTTCTTAAAATATCCAAACCAATATCTGTCCTGTTCCATTTTACCAGCCTATTCCATGCAGTGGCCACCCTGCCAGTGAACCACTCAACACACCTTCCATTCCCACAGATATTTCCACGAAGGAAATCTGATGACTCTCTAACACTTTCTGGCAACCCCAAACACCCCTAGAATCAGCTATCCCCATATGCCCAACATGTCTGAGCAAGCTCACCTCCCAGACCACTGCAAAGGGTACTGCACAAGACCAAGTGCTCTTAATCTTTCACAATAACTTAGACTTCCACTCTTATGTATGTCCTTAATATGTTTGGACCATAATACATTTTAAATATAAAATTGTGCTTATTATTTATTTATTTTTTTATCAAGAATCAACTTAATGAACTAAACAAAGTGTTAGGAGACCATCAATATTTGTACATGTGGTTTAAAACAGCCCTTTTATTATATATATTGTTTTAAATCAAAAACTTCATTACCGAGAATCATCTCGTAGGCTCCTCAGAGCCATTAAGTATTATCGTCACTCTGTCTCCTTTACTATAGCAACCTGAGAGCATCTGTTTCTCTTAGTGTATCTGTGTACTGCATACCAGAGGCTCATGATGTACCTGAAGCAAAGCTTCACTTCACTGCAACTTCAAGCCTAAATTCCCTCCCTTTCAGCGAGGCAGCAGCCAGGAAAAGAACAGAGAGCAAACAGAACAAAAAAAAAAAAAAGCTCCCAACAAGCCACCACAACAAGAGATAACACATTCTTCCAGCCTTCCCACCTCTCACTCAGCAGATGTATAAACAAACTATTCTCTTCCAAAATATCCCAAATTACAGTTTTATCCACCCCCTTCCCATAGATCCAGGCTAAAACACCAAATCTCTCTTACTAATACACAAGCATCAGTAAACCTCAAGCTGCAACCCACAGCTTCCCGGAAACGAAAATGGCAACATACAACAGCTGCCAGACACCGCTGCATAAACACACACCATATCAGGCTTAATCAAACAGCACTCAAAGCTATGATACTTGCCATAATTGATATTAACTATGTTTAGACAGAATAATAATGACATTTGTACTATCTGTCAGACATGGCTGCATCCATGCACACCATATCAGGATTGATCAAACAGCACTCGAATCTATGATACCTGCCATAATTGATATTAACTATGTTTAGACAGAATAATAATGACATTTGTACTAGCTGCCAGACACAGCTGCATCCACGCACACCATATCAGGATTGATCAAAAAGCACTCGTAGCTGTGATACTTGTCATAATTGATATTAGCTATATTTAGACAGAATAATAATGAGATTTGTACTAAGAGCTTGCTACTATTATTTATCCAGGATATACATGACATTTCTAAATCATACCTTAACTGAAGAAGGTATTAGTCTCCATGACAGCATTTTTTTCAAAACACTCTACTGTTACTGTTTTATATATTATGTTAATTTGTTACATTTGAGTCTGAACTCTAATGAATGGTACCTTGTTGAACTAGTTAATTAATTAGTTAAATTATTATAAGTAAAATCAATGAAATATGAACAAGACAAGTATTCATTGAGTTCAAGTAGGGGAACAGAAACTTCTATGTTTGTATTATATGTTGCTTTGTTTGGCTTATATATAATGTAAATAATAACCCATCTTGTCCGACCTTTGTGAAGAAGTATTGGACTCTTTGAACATTCTGAATAAATCATTACTGTTTCTCAGTTGTTTAAGAAACCCTCCTTTTTTAAATAAAAACAGATGACAAGTAATGTACCATATCAGTTGATACTTTGAGAGATGTAGTTGTAAGAATTATTTGTTTGGGGCAGCTATCTTGGAATCAGTTTTTTGTTTCTTCTTTCTAGCATCAGTCCAATGATTTGTTTCTTTTATTCTTTTAAGAGTAGGGGCCATCCATTCTATTTCTTCTGGGATAGACACTATGTTATTGTTTTTGATGAATATAGTAGCTTTTTCTAAGTCATTAAAGGCTCTCATCTCATCGTCAAAAAGTATTTTTATCTTGGCTGGAAAGGCCAGCTGTGCTTTAATGTTGTTTTGTTTCAACAGTTTTATTATTGGCTAGACTTTTTTTTCCTTTGTTCTAGTATTCTGGAAGAATAATCCTTGTCAAACCTTATCAGGCTTTAACTATTTTAAGGGTTATTTTCTCCAAACAGATTTTAATATTAGTTCCTTGCACAGAAATGAAAGAAATTGTATAACTATGGATCTAGTTGGAGTATTTGTTGAGTTAGAAGTCTAAAAGTTCAGGAATCCAGGTTAAGCATGAAATAATGCCTTCTCCTTCAGTGTTTTCAGGCAGACCAAAGATCCATATGTTGTTTCTCCTTTCCATGTTTTCTAAGTCATCTATTTTGTTAAGCAACCATGTATTCTGTTTAAGCAGAAATTCTTTTTGGAATTCTTCCTCTTTGAGTTTCCCTTCGATGTCATTAGAGAAGTCTCTATATTTGTTATTTTTGTATGGTGTTGCTGTAATAGTTCCTTAAGAGTATCAGTCTGTTTTTGAGAATTTAATTTGATGTTTTCTCAGTCATTTTAAAGCCATCCATCTTCAAAGATAGTTCCTGTAAGGCAGATGTCATCAATTACAGTTCTTTTTTCAAAGCAGCATCTGGATGAGAATTCCTTGAGTTGTTCATATTCAGTGACTCAATATATCTCCAAGTTACTTGACAGGAACATTTTTGTACATCTCCACCACAATTGATATTTATGTAGTTTAGTAGTTTATCTATAGATTTCTGAAATTTTAAACTTCTTAGTGTTGCAAAGTCAGCTGAACAATAAAAGAACAAAATTAACCCACATAAAATGATCTCCTTTCACTCCGTTTGTCCTTACATGACTGCCATTATACTTCTCAATGCAGCAATCAGATTTAGAATCTATGGACATGAACTGTGTTTCATTATACCTCTTAATAATTCATATAAATACCTCTCCTTGCCACACCCTTCTTGTAGCAGGGAGAAAGCACCATGTGTAACTTTGCTGGATTACTGCATAAATTGATCCAAGAATCACTTCAATAACTGCATTAAATGTCTAGTTTTTAGTGCAGAGGATTAAGGCTCTGAGCTATTAGTGAGCAGCTTCCTGTAGTCCAGGGTACAGGGTTTGATTCCTTCCACTTCATGTGCTTACTGTGTGACCCTGACGAATGCAAAGGTCACTATATATATAACGTCATTACCTTTTCAAGCAATCAGTTACTTAAATCCACTGCACATTTTCACTTAACCAGAAAATGCTCTCAGGTTACCCCAAAAAAGGGAACTTATGTCCTGTGGGATTACCTGGTTAACAAAATAAATAAAATTAGGAAATAATAACACTTTAGATTCAAATTACCAGTTGTCTTTATGTCCAGCTACCAGCCCTTGTCTGCACATGTAGAGCCATCTGCCATCTCATAGTATTGTCAGTTGCCTTGCAGACTATAGCGACTCAATGTTTTAATACCATCAGCTCGATTATCTCCAAAGTCTAAATATTTAGATCAAATTAGATAAAAGAAATTTTATAATCTGTTCAACATTTATTTATTCATTTATTTCTTACTTTTGTTATGCAGAAAAGTACAGCTGGACCGAAAACCCCTTTTCAGTGGAGACCGGGGTAGAAAAGCTCCACAAGACACAATACAATGAATAGTTTGTACATACAATAATGAGAACAAGCAATGATTGCTTGTGCATACAATGGTGAGAAAACAAAACATTGATAAGATGGATATGAATGGCCAACATCCAAACATAGTATAATCATGTTCCAGGCAATACAATAATATGAAAATCATTCAAAGGTTGATCAGAATGAGTGTTTAGACAAAGTTTAGCCCTGTAGTATGTTATAATGGTAGGACAATGGTAAAGTGAATTTTCAAAACAATGTAAAACTAAGGGTGAGTGTGGAGCATGTTTGTGGCCAAGTAGATGTAGCAGTACAGGATAAGATAGAAGATTACTGTTCTACAAGTCACTTCAGGGCAAGATTAGATAGAGTGGATAAGGACAGGGAGATTATCCAGGTATGGCGCATGACCAAAGCCATGAGACCTCTATGTGTTATTTCAGTAGTAACTTGGAGGATTTCAGATTGTTTGTTTGAGTGACCTGGCTGAGAATGGAATGGAATACAGTGACGCAGTGAGAGAATACAGTGAGTCATCTGGAGTACTGACTGATTGGTTTAATTGAGTGCAGTAAGAATTTATCCATAAAGTGAAAAGTCCTAGAGGTGGAATAGGATTGTATAATACATTTTAGTATTAAACTTTTTCAGGTTGGATAAATTAGACTTTGAATACTTTTTAGTTGTGTGACTATTATATAGTGAGGCAATTCTGACCAATTTATCTGTTTATCGCCATGCAATGATGGAATCTATATGGCATACTAGCTGCAAATTTAGCTATTTTGTTCAGCATTTTCCTAGCATGAATATTTGAGTAGCCTGCAGGCATACAGATGTAGGAGTAGTATATAGGAAGGTAAGTAATAGTAGAGAAAAAGCAATGTTTGTTCAACCTGGTCAGTCAGGAAAGGTTTAGCTTGATATTGTGTGCCAAGTTGTTTGTGAGTTTTGGTAATAGCTTGCTTTATGTGGTAGTCAAATTTCATGGTATATTTTATGTTGAAACCTAGCAACTTGGTATGAGTTACAAGTTCAATTTTGGCATAGCCAGAAAAAGTAATGGTGAAGAGAGGTCAGTTGCTGTAGTATTGTTTAGGTGTGAACAAAATAGTAAGGAGAGCTTATAAAGTAGTTTTTGGTGAAACATGATGTCAAATGTTTTTGGCAATCAAGAAAAAGTACTGGCTCCCTGCATTCCTGTTGCTGTTGATCTGAGTAGAACTTTAATAGTGCTGTGGTAGGACGTAGAAAGATGTTTGTGGGAACATTTGCCTTTGTTTTGTAAGAATCCCAGTGGAGCCTACTATGTGCAGATATTTTTTTTTCTAACTGTTCAGGACAGTCAATGAACAATTCCTAACATGGTCATTTCATCTCCTTCCCCTTGTATACACCACTAAACTTTGTTTAACGTGAGTAAATCACATGGCTAGAGCTCTCATTTAACCAAGCTGCAATCACAATTTTCAACTTGGCAAGTTAATTGGTTAGCACTCTTAAATAAGGACTCACTAAGCTCTGTGCTTCAGATACCCACCCACTCATCTTATCTCTTTCGATTATTTATCTGCATTGTAGTCATTGTAGATGGCTAACAAAGAAGCTAAGAAAGGACTTGCAATAGCAAAGAACAATGCATCAGAGGCACTCTACCAGCTTCTGGAAAATAAGTCAGTAGATGGCACAAAGAAACTATATCAGGTAGAAAGTCAAAAACAGAAGGATAAAGAAGATAGTTAGATATCCTTCATAAGGGATGCCAGCAGCAACCTGCTCACCAGTCCACAGGACATCAAAGGTAGAAGGAAGGAGTGTTTCCAACAGCTTCTGAATGAAGAAAACCCCACAGAAACTGTACTGCCCTAGACACAAACTACAATAAGAGAAGAGGAGGAGCCCACCATAGAAGAAGTTAGAACAACACTAAGGAAAATGAAGTCAGGGAAAGCTGCAGGCTCACACGAGGTTACAGCAGATATGATAAAGATGCTTGATAAGATAGGGGAGAAATGGCTCGTGAGGCTACTCATAGCAGTGTGGCAAGAAAGGTGTATCCCAAATGACTGGAGAATAACCATACCAATGCCAGTGATAAAGAACAAAGGGGGCATTCACAACTGTGGGCAGTACAGAGGTAAAAAACTCCTGTCAGACTGCATGAAAGTTCTGGAGAGGGTTACTGATAAATGATTATACAGATTAGTAGAAAGTAAGATGGGAGATGAGCAGTTTTGATTCATATCAGAATGCAGCACAACTGACCAGTGTTTGCAGTGTGACAAATACTTGAGAAAAAGCAAGAGATGAGGAAAGAGTCAAACTGGACTTTCCTAGACTTGAAGAAAGCATATGACAAGGTCTCAGGAAAGCTGATTTGGGCAGTCCTGCTCTGGTTTGAAGTTCCAGAAACACTAGTAGACTTAGTGCAGGCCATGTACAAGGACCCAATGACTCAAGTACAAAAAGTGATTGGTCTCACAGAGGGGTTCCCAGTGGGAGTGGGTGAGCACCAGGGTTCATCACTGAACCCACTGCTGTTCATACTGGTGATGCACTTCATTAGCAAACAGGTTGGAGAGAACAGATCAACAGCATTACTGAATGCAGATGATGTGGCATTACAAACAGACTCTCAGCAAGAACTTCAGCAAAGGATAGGGGAATGGAATGCAAAACTGAAGGCTCATGGGCTGAAACTGAGTACAGATAAGGCAGTTGTTGTTGTTGTTGTCTTTCGGCTTTTCCCGGTTAGGGGTCGCCACAGCGGAACTCCGGTCTGCTAATGATTGGCAATAGATTTTCACGGTGCCGAGTTGCCAGCTTGATGCCCAACCTTCAACGAAGGCACGCCCATTCACGCACGTCTTTCGGAACGTCACTCGACCCACGGGGAGGACATGCAGACTCCGCACAGAAGGCACTCTCCGCACACTAGCTGAGAATCGAATGGGAGAACCTCTTGCTGTGAGGCAACAACGCTACCACTGAACCACCGTGGGAATACAGATAAGGCAGTTGTAATGACAGCAAATGGTGGCATCTAGAAGAAGCTGAGAATTGAGATAGAAGGAAAAACAGTGAAACAGGAAAACAGCTTCAAGTATCTGGGATGGGTGGTTGAGGAGAAGGGAAGTCTGAACGAGGAGGTCAAAGCTAGAATTGGAGGGGCTGCAGTCAATTTGCACAAGAGTTGGGTATAGTATATGACAAAAGAATGCTAAAGAAACTGAAAAATAAGGTGTGCAAAACAGTGGTGCAACCCAGTAATTCTGTATAGTACAGAAACCTGGGCAGTAAAGGTAACGCGGTTAAGGAAGCTAGAGATGATGGAGATGAAGTGCATGAGATGGGTGGCAGAATGCACATTGTGGGACATAAAAGCAGAAGCCAAAGCAGCTCCAATTGCAGAAGAGATCAAAGAGAACAGATTACGATGGTTTGGGCACATGTGCAGAAAAGTGGAAGACAATCTGGTGAAGAAGATTTTGGACAGGCAGGAAGAAGGCAAGAGGAAACAAGGGCATCCAGGAAAGAGGTGGATGGACTGCATAAGAGAAGATCTGTGACAGTCAGGCATGAGGGTCAAACAAGGCAGGAGAGTGGCACTGAATAGAGAGAGATGACAACAATTGAGAAGACACCCTGCCCCATGTAGCAATGGGGAAAAGGGGATTGATGATGATGATGATGATGATACAGTCAGGTGCCACATTGTAAATGGTTTGCATTTTAATGTATACGTTTACTAAATCAAGTTAGCAAACAATAGTCACTGGGAAGATTCGATTTCACAGTCAAGCCAGAATTACATAGGTTCATAGATTCATTGGTGTTTGCTAGGCTAATCACCACTAGAGCCCTTAAAAGCCTAGCCGTGTAACTCAAATGTGACCCACAAATTTGATTTATATTTGATTTATAGAGGGTGAGTTACTAAATGCATCTGTCCATCAGAGGCATAGGACCCAGACCAGGAGTGAATTTCCAATTACCAATCCCCTGGCTCAAGTTGCACTTAACATGGACGGGGAGCCTGTTCCAGAGAATGGGAAGTCTCTGAGAAACATATCTGTCTCTCCAACATGCCCTAGTTATGTTGCAAGTGAAATTTTGGTATATTAATGTAGTAGTGCTGATGCTGTTACTTTAGCTGATGTGCAAAAGATAAATCAAAACAGGGTCCAGAGCTGCCTTGAATACCAAGCAAAGATCACCTCTGAGAAGTCTGTATGATACTGAATAAAGAGACTGAGCTTTCAGGCTATCAGTGTAGGATATTGTATTTAATCCCTGTATTCTTTTTGTAAGGAACCTTGGTGGGCATTCCAGTTGCTGCATGTGTCTGGTCAGGTACATACCGAAGGGGGCATTATACTCTATGATGGACCCAATGAGGGCCAAGTACAGTGATATGATGACCTGTCTGGATTTAGATGCCATGCCCTTATTTATGCCATAAACAGGCTATACAATAGAAGGAGGAAACTAGTTCAGAAAAAAAGCAAATCCCAAGAAGGAAAGAAATCCCTGATTAGTATCAGTAAGAAGCTAAGGTCCCTCATAAAATCATCCAAGGCTAACTTCGAAAGAAAATTAGCCAAGGATTCAAAAGGTAACCACAAAGCCTTCTTTATCTTTAGCTATGTTAAGAATCTAAGTGGCAACTCACAGATATGCAATGAACTAGTGCAAAATAGCACAAAATATATTGAACCTACTGATATTGCCAGCATCCTGGCAGATAGATTCAGTGCAAACTTCACCCCCAAAAGAAAAAGTGTAGTGTCCCAGAAATCACAGACACACAGGTGAAAACAGTCGTTTCAAAAGCCAAAAACACAGCATCAATGGGGCCTGATGGTTTCCCAGGCTGCGTCTTACATGAACTACAGAACGAACTAACCCCCCCACCTAAACATGCTGTTCAACCTCAGCCTCTCCACAGGCTATGTGCCCATAGAACTGACCCTGGTAACTATCGCCCCATAAGCCTGACTAGCTTGGTCTGCAAGGCTATGGAGCGCATCATCATGGAACTCATTAACAAATATATTGGGAACCTCCAAACACTTGACCTGACCCAGTTCGGCTTTGTTAAGGGCAGATCATGCCTAATAAATCTGGTTGACTTCTTCGAGACAATCACTAAGGCCATAGACGAGGGAAAGGTGGTTCACACAGCCTACCTTGACCTCGCCAAGGCTTTTGACACCATTCCCCACTCGGGTGTTACAGAAAAACTCACCAGCCTGAACATAAACCCCTAATTCATGAGATGGGTTGCCAACTGGCTTACTGACAGAACTTACACGGTAAGAACAGTGGGCTCCAGGTCCGACCCTAAACCAGTCACAAGTGGTGTCCCGTAAGGCTCAGTCCTGGGACCCCTACTGTTCAGCATATACTTCTCAGAAGTACAGGCAAACATAGGAGGACTATGGCTAGCCAAGTTCGCCGATGACTGCAAACTGGGAGCCATAATTGACTCTCCGGCTGACATGGACATCCTCCAAAAGGGCCTTACTGAGAAGAAAACCTGGTGTCAAAGTCATGGCCTCAAGCTAAATGCCAAAAAATGCATAGTCATCCCGTTTGGGAAAAACAAAACACCCACAAATTACCACATAGGTGGCAGCCCCCTTAATACAGAAGTGGTAATAAGAGATCTGGGGACCCAGGTAGATAGTAATCTCTCCTATGACAATCATATTGCCAAAGTAGTTAGGAAATCCTTCTATGTGGCCTATCTAATTACTAAAGGGTTTGCATCTAGAAATAAAGAGGTTATAGTACCCCCCTACTTGTCACTCATCAGACCCATCATAGAGTACAATGCCTCATTTGGGATGTACCTCACAAGACAGTTCCAGCAGCTGGAAAGATCACAAAAGTAACTCACCAAGAGGATTACTGGCCTCAAACATATGCCCTATGCAGCCCGACTGAAAAAACTCAGTGGCATATTGCTTACTCAGAGGTGATCTCTGCCTGGCTTACAAAGCCATGTCCAACGCAGAATTGATGGACATGCAACACCTAAAGAAATCCAAGTCACTGCGAGCCACATGCTCTAGTGAGCTAAACCTCACCACAACAATAAATAGAACATGCTGGAGGGATAGATTCCTGTCACAGAGACTCCCCATGCTTTGGAACAAAATTCCAAACTACATTAGGCAGAGCTCCTCACTAACACTCTTCAAGAAAAACCTTGATGAGTGGATGGGTAACACAAAATACACCCCTGGGATCACTTCATTGGCTCTGCTTGACAGAGGATCAGTTAAGTAATCAATGGGGCAGCAAAAGCCATTACACTCTGGCTAGGCTTATAAATGCCCTTGAGCAGATAGCCTAGTACCTACCTATGAACCTATTATAACTTATGCAACACAGAAGATTTTCTTATTACCTTGAACACATGTTTGTTGAAGGCTAGAGCAACCTAGTCAAGATAATTACAATCAATGAATGAATAAATAAATAGATAGATAAAAACAAAGAAAATATACAATGGGGAGAGAGAGTTTACCTAAAAGTACTGTATCTTATAATACCTTATAAGAAGTCTGGCTTCACAGCAGCATTCTCCTTACTCTCTGACATTCTCCTCAAAAGCAGCACTCTGACAATATGTAAGTCACATATTTATCTTGCTCATATATAAAATGAGTGCTAATAGGGAGGCCATCCTCCTGTACTGCTTCATATGCTTCTACATTTCTTATCTGAGTTCAAGAGAACTTCGTCATATTTGCTTCCTTCTTTTCTGAGATTCTCTGCAAAAACACAGGCAAGTGTTCAGCTATTATTCTGTTTGTCTGACCATTGCACTGGTCACGCTGAAGGCAGTCTTGTTAAGGGTTCATTTAAGAGCCTGATGGCATAACTGTAGACTCGTTGACTCCAATGCATCCTGTGAATCCAAAAGGTGCAATCTCTAAAAAACTTTAATACAGGCTTAGTGGAGCACCTAATGGGTACAGTAACCTAGATTTCAGTTTTTAGAACCACAGACTTGCATTGCTGATATGATATTTGCATGTCTTCTTCTGATTTCGGTTTTGCAATGACATTATTTGACAGGCTTCAACAGGAACAGTAACACCTTCTTGTTAAAATCATATGTTGCAAAGCATATTATGAATTGCTGTGATTTCAGTCATACTTCTTCAACACCTGGATCATTAATGATTGTGCGGGTTCTCTCACTCGCCAGCTCTGACTCATAATCCAGTCTATTCAGTCAGCAAGGATTTCATAAACACCACAGATCTGGTTTCTTCTGACTTCTGTAGGAGTTCTGTCAATCTTACATTTTTTGCCTGTCTTGAGCATCTAAGTCATTTATTTTGCACTTCTGCATCTCCATTATGACCTGCATTTTCATTATTTGTCTTTGTTGGGTTCCTATTATGTCATCAAACTTTTACAAGCTCAAACCACATACAGTCGAGACCATAAGTTCGAATTTGTAAAAGTTTGAGCGTGTGAATGGAAATCTCCATAAGCAGAGGTTTCCATTCTGTTCAATGTGGTGTGATCTTCTCGGAGTTGGTATATTTAAGTAGCGGAGGGTGTGGGGGGTACAGCCCCCCATGAGGGGGGGTGCAGGGGGGCTTGCCCCCCTACTTACAACAGTTTATTTTGTTGTCCGTTGTGGGGTTTTTTTTAGGTAGTAGAAGTTATGTAACTTCAAACATAATGGTTCGACCATTGGGTGTTCGAAGTTACGTAACTTCGACTATGTGATATAGACCCATCTTTTTTGTGTGTGTGTGTATGTGTGTGTGTGTGCATGTGTGTGTATGTGTGTCTGTGTGCGTGCATGCATGTGCATGTGTGTGTGTGTGTGTGTGTGTGTGTGTGTGTGTGTGTGTGTGTGTGTGTGTGTGTGTGTGGTTGTGTCTCTGCAGATCTCTAATTGCATCTGAATGGAAGATTAATCCATTCTCCACAGAACAGATTTTTCTTCTCAGTTTTCTTTAAATGATCATCAATCTTGGACTCTTTTTTATCAAATTTTGCAAAAATACATGAAAGTGAAGTATGCAAGTCCACAGAATACCTCTCATCTTTTTTGCTCAAGAAATCTAAGCAAAGGCCCTACATCAGGGATAATTTTTAAAATATTATTGTAATTCAGTTAAGTTAATAAAACAATGCGTTTTGCATCAGCATGCATTTTCTGAACAATAAGATATATGAAACTCTAATATATGGTATTATATACCGACTGCAATCTTTAATGATTTACCAGAAAATTAAAATGATATGCAGGACAAGGCAACAGCATGATGCAAAATCAGGGACTTTCTGCAAAATTCTGGACAGCTCAGAGGTACGGTCCTCAGTCTGAGTATTTTTGGAATGCAGTATGTCTCTGTGTCTCATTCCACATCTTCCAATGTAGCAAGCTCTTCTTGTAGGTATGTGAATATAACCATATCACAGGACATACGTATATTCAAAGCTTTGTTGTTTTTCTTCAACTCTCTGCAAATGGACATCACTTGCTTCATATATGCAAGACAGAGTGACTTCACTACTTCTAAAACTCACTCTAACACAGGCAAAACTAAGCTGTATTCATTCTACTGCATTCAGGGGGATCAATGCCAGTTGTTAATCAGTGCTCAATATTAGTGGAAGTCAAGTTAGACAGAGTTGTTATTATAGTGCCTATTTCAGGTGTGACTTTGTAGTCTGGTAAATGACTGTACCTAGGTTGCCTGCTTCTGCTGTCCTGCCATAACATTATTTTGGAGATACTAAAGTCTCTCTTGTTAATGAAACATGTCATACCAGCTTAAGTGGAGTATTGTGTTTTATTCTCTTTGACTGGTTGCTTAAATTTCCCTTAGGTTATGGATTTAATTGATGATCCCTTCTACTTGTATAATACAGCTTGTAAGTCACACATGAGACTTTTAAGATAAGTGTTCAAAACAGCTATTATCACTAATATGCTCACCACTCCTAGAGGCCTATCTAATTAGGAACTGCTGCTTTATCAGCTTTTTCAGTGATATTATTTAATATGGAATTTCACAACCTATTTTCTTTTTTTTTAATGAACCATCTTTGTCTGTGCTGGTATCCCAGAGTCACTCTAAGGTGCTTGTAGGAGGTTTGGAATGTAAAAATGGAACAGTGTTGGGTCTGTCTTATTGCAAAATCTGTCTTTGCACTTGGGTATTATGTTTTTTTTGCTACACCTCTTGATGAAATCTCACTATAACGAGATCTGCCAATTTGTATACATAGTTTACATAACATCCTAGATGACCTGCTTTATGAGGTGGTCTAGTTCTTCATAAGGGAGATGTGGTTGTCAGATATGGATCATGGTCAAATGGGACCCTAGACACGCTATGGATTGGGCCCACCCCCCCATACAAGCCCCCCCCTCCCGCATCCATTCCAGTGTCCCATTACTTGTCTGTTTCTCACCAGTTAACATAAACACTATTCAAACCTCTCAGTGTTAAGACTGCTTTACTTCTACAATGGTTACAGATATTTGAATTTAATTTAAAACTTTTATTTCAAATTTTATAGCACAAACACTGATAGACATTTGCTAAACAAAGCAATACAATCTAACAATGAAAACAGACTTTAGCATTAAAATTTCTCTGCCCTTGAAACTCACATTCATTGAAATGGTATTAAAACCAACAGTCAAAGAAAATGCATCTGGCTAGTGGTGGATAAAGTTTACTTTTGGGCTGTTTTCAAATCATAGGCCTATAGCACACATATCTCTCTTCTTCGATTCACCTTCCTGATTGTATTAAATTATATTCCTTTTATAATACAGAACCACTTGTTAGAGTGTATTTTAAATTTGTAATTTTGAACATTTTTTCTAGTAAGCAATGAAACAAAACATATGAACCAATAATGACAAAACTGCCCAGTTCAGAACATTTCAGCCATAAAAGGCCACTCAAACATCCGTCATTTCAATCCACCAATATCAGTCAATATGTACAATCTCTGCGGAAGTAGAAGTCATCTGAATAATTCCAAATTAAAGATATTTTGTAACTAATGAAGAGGTTGCTGCTAGCAAGCAACTTTATATTTCAGTGTTTCATGTACTAATTCAGTGCCTACTGCCCTTGAAGAATAAATTGTCAATGTTACATTAAAAAAAGGTAAGGTAATAAAATTGCAATAGGGAATGGATGGCAAACTGAAAACATGTTCCTAGTTACTAGGCATCTCATTCAAAGAAAGACATACTCAGGACTGCAGCACACCACCCCCATTAAAGTACAACACAGTATCAACAATCCACCTGCATGTTTTGGCAGTAGAACCCACAGCCTTCTGCATCAAAAGCAAGTATGTTGCCTGTTGTGCTACTGACAATAATTTTACTTTCTATAGCACAACAGTGATAGCATTTGCTAAACAAAACAATTGCATATTGTATTAAATGCACCTGAAATTAAATTCCTTGAGAAATGCCACTGAAATTCAAACCCTATACCTTAATTACAGGAAGCAAGAGCCTGAATCCTCTACCCACTCACCAAGCTGCCAAAGAACTGAGTTTCAGGTGCATTTCTCAATGAATTCACACACACACACACACACACACACACACACACACACACACACACACACACACACACACACACAAACACACATATTCACGCACTACCACTTAGCACAATACATCGGGACAAAGCCAGAACAATGGAGATACATTTTAAATATTTCTGTCATAAACTTAGAAAGTTGCTAGAATAAAAAGGTCTTGTGTTACCATGCATTTTCTGAATGGTATGAAGTCTGAAACTCAAATTCCTGTCATTATTTAGTGACTTCAATCCTCACTGATTTGCCACAAAAATCCGGAAAATCGCAAATTTTATGAGGAAGAGACCAGCAAAAATTTGGACCATACCTCTCAACCTCGTAGCATAACAAATCTGGGCAAAGCCTGACATAATGGGGTGGGGAGGGCAAAGGCCAAAAATATGGTAGATATTGCTCTTATAAACTTCAAAAGTTGTTAGAAAAACAGGATTTATCTTAGCATGTATTTTTCAGAAGGGTATGAAGTCTGAAACTCAGATGTATGTTATTATTTAATGACTTCAGTTCATAACTCTCAACCATTTAGAGCAAGAAATCTGGACAAAACCATCAATAATGGGGGGCAAAGGCCCAAAAAATTAAGATGCTTTTTAAATATTCCTCTTATAAACTTAGAAAATTGCTAGAACAACAGCTTTCTTATTAGCATGAATTTTCTGAAGGGTATGAAGTCTGAAACTCAAATGTCTGTCATTATTTTCTGACACCAACTCTCAATGATTTGCCATAGATTTGTCAGAAAATCGCACATTTTATGAGGAATAGACCAAGAATATAAAGCAAAAATCTGGACATTCTGTGAAAATCTGCAAATATTTGGATGGTTGAGAGGTCCCATGTCCAGTGAGTCTTGAAATTATTAAGTCTTCTCTAAGGAAAGTAGCTCTTCTGTCCAATTTAAAAGATGCAATACTTATGCTTATCTTTAAGAAACCATGTCTGGGCCTTTCTAGTTTGCAAAGCTGTGGTCCTTATTTAGTGCATGCCATTCCTGCAGGTCTGTTCCTTATTTATTGTCTTGGGGAAGCAAGATTGGTAAGGGCTGGCTTGTGTTTGAAATGCAGAATGAAATTAAGGAAGTTTTCCACTAGATGAAGCAACCCATTTGACTATATATTAGGGTGACAAACAAACTGCAGGTTTCTCTTTGTTTGCCATCCAGCCACTAATCTGTGGACATTTAAGCAGAAGTTTACTGATTTCCTTATTAACTCAGTGTTGGAATGCTCAAAAATGTTTGTATGACATGCTGAGTTTACCTTGTGCAAGTTTCCATGAGTGGACTGCACTGAGGTTACAGGCTTAACTTACAGGTTGAATGTCCCATGTCCAGTGAGTCTTGAAATTATTAAGTCTTCTCTAAGGAAAGTAGCTCTTCTGCCCAATTTAAAAGATGCAATACTTACGCTTATCTTTAAGAAACCATGTCTGGGCCTTTCTAGTTTGCAAATTATTGACCCATCTCTAACCAAGCTTTTATTGCCAAGGTTATTAAAAAAAAAGGTTTTGCTCAGCTCTAATTGTATTTGTTTTTTCATGCCCTCCTTGCCTGTTTCAGCATGGCTTCAGGAAGTGACACATAACTTAGAAGTCTGTCACAGGTATTGTAAATGATTTCCTGTGGTGTCAGTAGATAAGCATAGGTTTTCAGTACTGGCTCTTCTTGAGCTCTCAACTATATTTGGCAATTTAGATTATAGGATTTTGTTGTAGAAACTGTATACTGGTTGTGCTTTCTCTTGCACAGTCCCTCATTAGATGTAATGCTAATGCCTTTTATTGGATCAAAATAGGCTTAAGCAATTGCAAAACCTATGCTTGCCCAATTAAAAATATTACATCACATCTGTAGTCCAGTGTCTTTCTGTTTTCTGCGGTCCCTATTAATTTGATGAAACTTTAGCTTGTCGAACTACAAAAGATCGACAGCTAAAGATCGAAACGTCCAAACCGCGAACGATCAGCTAAGCAAATTTTTCCCATGGAAAGAATTTGCTTGGCCATTACACAAAACAAAAATCTTTTAATCTGAATTAAATGGGGACCTTCAGCCCCACCCCCCCAACTAAAATTACTAACTACGAGATCGCTCTAAATCGGGGAAAGGGCAAATTCCCATTAACAGCCAAGCAAATTCTTTCCCTGAGAAAAAAATTTGCTTAGCTGGCCTTTTGCGGTTTAGCTCTTTCGATCTTTAGCTGTCAATCTTTTGTAGTTCGACAAGCTAAAGTTTCATCAAATTAATAGGGACCCAATTTCTGTTAGTAGACCAACATGGCATTTGTTAATTTTTTCCCAGTTACTTAATTGTGTCTCTTAATTCTCAGGGCTCACATAGCGGATGGTTTCAGGAATAAATATTTAATTGAGCTACTCTATTCATTACAGGGACTGTAAGGTTCCATTTTTTGTCTCCACTTATCTACACTAGATGTGCTTCCTTTAAGAGATGTCATTTGTGAAAGAGGTTTAAGGTATCACCATTATGCAAAAATACTCAAATATACATGTCTATTTTTCAAGAATGTGTGTGCGTATGTGTGTGTCAGCCCTGGCTACATTACAAGAAAAGTGGCTTGCCATTCTTACATGGAGTAATTGCCTCAATCTCAATTTGAAAAATACTGGGTATTGACCATATATGTAGCTTTTTGCACTCTGTAGTTCTCAACATGTGTCCTATTATTACTTATAGAAGTAAGAAGCTGGAATATATATATATTGTAGCAGTGATGTTTTGGCATGATCCATGATTATCAGCTAATAGTAATGGACCAGAGACCACTAAGTCTTCCCTTTTATATTTGATGGACATAGCTGTAATGAAATACTTAATTCCATTGGGAGATCTTTTGATAGCTGTTTATTTATTAGTTTCTTTACTCTTTGATTACAGCAATGCACTTTATCTGAGGATGGATAATGGAGACATGGGTCACCTGCAAGTGGTGCAGAATTACACCTCTGCTATTCAGATTGTAGCAGCTGCTGTTGGAATTCAGATATGAGTAAATGATTCTTGCCCTGACTTATCTTGCCCTCCATTGCAAATGTTCCTCCTGTGTTTCAGAACTGCTGGTACCCCCCCCCCCGTACAACTGACCAGATCTCTCGGCTTACCAGATGAGGGTAAACAGTGATTCTAGGGTTGCATTTGGAATGTTCAAGTCAAAATGCCTTTTATCACTCTGCATCTTAATTATGGAATTCATTACTTTGCTGATTATTCTTTGAGAAGATGGGGTAGCAATTTAAGAGGTCGCACATTTTTTTAAATATTTATTTCAACCCATATTGTTATGCATAACCCAACATGTAATATGGGTTTATATTCATAATTGCTTATTTCATATTTACAGAATAATTATTGATTATTTTTTATTTGATCTTGGATTACATCAATGAACTTTTAAATGTTTACTTTTGTTTGTTCTGTTGTTGATGGCTATGCTTGGACTTGACAAACAAACATGATTTGTTGATAAACTGAACTTCCTATAGGAAAGAAGGCAATTGTAAGAGAACTTATTTTAATCAGTATGACTGTAGATTCTCCAGAGTTGGGTGTAGCATATGAAGAAAGCCATGTGTGACTCACCCTTCACACAAATGTAAAGTGCAAAAGAAGACTCTCAAAAATCAGGAGGACACAGGTGTGTGTGTGTGTGTGTGTGTGTGTGTGTGTGTGTGTGTGTGTGTGTGTGTGTGTGTGTGTGTGTGTGTGTGTGTGTGTGTGTGTGTGTGTGTTAAAAGTCCAGCAATACCTGTCATGCAAAGAACTCCACAATCCCTAATCCTGAATTCCCCATTCTTACTATAATCAACTCCAAGACCATTCCACCCCAAGGGTAAAAGTAGCATCCAGTGAAATATATGAAACTTGAATTTTGTGCAAATTATTTTCCTCAGAATATATCACTTCCTAAAGACAGTAAAGTTCACTGATTTATATAGTTGAACTTAAAATTCTAAGAAAATCAAACAGTAAAAAGTTAAGATGTCCTAAATGATGTATACATTAATTTAATTTTGTTAAATAGGTAAATCCTAATCTGCCAAAGATTCATTTGCAATGGTGATCAGTGAGACAGCTTCACAACTCAATCCTAGGAACAGTCGTAGAATAGTCATTCAACTTTAGCGTTAAATTATTTTTGAAGGAAGGATTAAACCTTTGTGGCTATGAGAAGAACATGCAGATTCCAACCATCAAGGATCCTGAGGCCAATAAAGAACCTTTGGACTGAGAACCAGTGGTATTATCCACCATGCCACTCATGCAAACACCTTACAAAAATAATAGAAAAAAATGAAATGAAGGTGTCTATAAAATGATACTTATTGTGAAAAGGAAAAAGGAAAAACAAAGGGGAGGCAAAATAAAAGAGCAAATGTGGTCTTCAAGAAAGGATAGATATATGCAGTATTACAGGGACAAGGAAAATGACACATAGGAAGCATTTTAAAAATGAAAAGCTGTCTCCATTCATTTTTTAGATTTCTTGATTGAAATGCTAGAGTGCCTATGAGCCTGGTGTAGATATCAGGCTGCTGGCCTGTTGTGACTGATGGACAGCTACTACCTGCTGAGGCCTGATTAGCTGCCAGTGTGACAGATGACCTGTATGGTGGTGGGAATTGAGCAGACAAGAGTCAGGTCTCATTCAGCTCTGTTTTATCAGGGGTAAATTGTAGTAAAAGTTTTTGGGATTGCCTAGAAAGCATTGTTAGCAAAGGTTGTGGGATTTTTTGCAGGCAGTAGCAGGCAGGCAAGAATCATTGCTGTGAGCTTTGACATGTATCTACAGTGAGAATCAGGTTAATATGTGGAAGTAACTACTGTTGGAAGGACATAATTAAATAAAAATTCAACCATGTCTCTCAGTGTAATAGTCTCAGGGATTCATCCTACTGCCTCTGTCCATTATGAGGGGAATAAATGGAGATGTGAACAAACAGCTCAATTGTAGAAACCTGAAGATGAGTTAGTAGGAGCATAAATAAATATGATTTGGAATATTACTTTCATTTTTCTTAAAAGGAAACACTACATGATTCAGTGACAATGGCAAGTGTTACCCATAAGTAGTTATTCACAGCAAGTGTACCCAATTTGTGAAATGTATTATTATAAGTCAAAATGACTGGATTGTTATGGCAACAACATGAATGAGTGCTGTTAATATGAATGTGCTCTAGTTTGATAAAGGGGGTATTTCTAAAGGATAAATGTATCACTGCGTATACCACAGTAGTTTACTAGGACTAAAAGAATGAGTAGGCTAGGGATATTTTTTCTACTATATGTAGGCATTTTGCTTTTTCTTTCATAACTCTTAGCATTCTGTGTTTCCATTAATTAAAACTGTACTTCACTTAAAGACAATCATCACCATTTACAATGTTTAAAATGTATAAACTCCTGTCCACCGCCTTTAATGAATTAACACAAGAAAGCTAACTCTAATGGAAAGCATGCCTTTTACTGCAGCAAATGACCATAGTATAGCAAGCCATGTTTGAGGCAGTTTATATCACTGGATGGTTCGTTGAAATAATATCTGACATTTATTCATATTTTTGATTCAGGACATGATTTTAGCCACCATATCACATGCTTTCATGTGATAATATTCCACAATCCTTTGCTGATTTCCTGAAAATTGTCATTACTATGTTCTTAAAACATGTAATAGTGTTTATTTGCAGTTGTAGCTACAGGGCCCAGGGGTCACTATTTTCACAATTTTCAGCCTACAGACATTGAAAATCTGGACAAAGACACTTGAAAAGTAGTACATCCAGCCAACAATCTGGAGACACGATTAGCATAACATTTGCATAATGACTAGCATAACTCATCACTTCCAATAGGAATGTGGGATACAACACATTCAGAAGCAGGAGTGAAAAAAGTTGAGAGTGACAAAACAATGAAAAAAACACCAAATAATAAGACATTGGAAGGGACTAAAGGACAAGCAGTATACTGGCACTGTATTTAAGGCCTAGATTTAACAGTCTTCAATCCTGCAAATGGCAAAATTAAATAACATTCCAAGAGCATAAGGTAGAAAAAGGCCGCAGTAGAATACCCAGTGCTAAAACAAAGATTGCAAACAGTTTATGTGCATGACATGTTGCAACACTATTTCATAATAGTGACAGTTTAAGTGCCAAGCAAAGAAATAAACTAGTGAATGACAGTCAAGGGAAGCATGAATACCCTCAATCACTGATAACAAGTACTTTATCCAGTGTAGTAATGTAAGAGGACTGAGACAGACAGTGCAAACAAATGCAAAATGGTAGAACATACCAACACATCAGTAACTTTTCACCTAACCAATTCCACTGGCATTCCTAAAACCCTGTGTAATGCATTCTGTAGAGCTAATGTTGAGGTTTCAATTGGCTATTGTGTAAGTATTCTTTTAATTGAACTTGTAAAGTCAGGCATTATGTAAATATATTTTATAATAATAAATCCTGCATAAATAAAGTATTCTCTTTGCATAGGCTTGAAAATGTAGCCATATAAAAACAGGCCTATATTTTCATTTTATATTTTACATTTTAGTAAATGCAATTTCAAAAGGAAGGAATGTTTCTGTAAAATAACCTTCAGGTTGAAACACTGATACAAAGTAATTACCAGAACCCCATTGCAACTTTGGAAATGGTTTGGAATGATTGGGTTTATTCAATTCACCTTCATGGCCAATAAGGAAAATGATTACAGTTGCAGACTAGTACTTAATTTGAGATTAGTAAATAAGCGTACCATTCTAGTTGCATGTGTTGTGTATGGTATACCAATGGTATGACATAAATAACAGTCAAGTAAGATCCACAGAATAAATGCTTTATAGTTGCAGATCTGGCAGATGAATGTTTTGCTATTGTTTTGTTTCGTCAGACATTGTCACAAGTGTTGAGACCATTGAATTATGGTAATAAAGTATTGTATGCATAAATGATATCTTGATATACTCAAAAACAGAGGAAGAGCATTTATAGATATTAAACAATGTTCTGCTAGTTTTACAGAATGCAGAATTTAAAGTCAATGTTACACTTTTGAAAGAGACAGTACAGTCAAAGGTTCAGATCTCATGCAAGAAAAGTAGAAATGTAACTGGTTTCTGTAGTGCCAGGAGCTGATATCAGTACTGCCACTGTACCTCCCTGTCTCTTTATTTGAGGAGAACAAAAAAGCTCCTCGATCTGGTGACACCTGTTCCTGAATTGCAGGAGTCAACCAGGTCCAGTTTCTGCAGCCCACCCACTCCTCTGCTGAACAGCATTTAAAAAAAAAAAGGTCTGCAATCATGTACCTGTGGATCTTGAAATGCAGAAGCCAATCAGCTCCCATGTCTGTGCCCTGTCCCCAACCCTCCTTCCTCCCACTGAGGCCAATTGTACCATTAGCTTGTTATCTGGGTCTATATCATAATGAGCGAATCACACAAATTGCGAACGCTCATAATCTCGAATATACTGGACCTCGAAGTGCTTTTTCTGAGATTGCGGTACAGTGAAGAATGGGATATTTGCACTTTCCTCACTATAGTGGGATCTCATAGTTGGAGTATATATTTAGTGGAGGTGTGGGGAGCACAGCCCTCCAAAATAGGAATTTTGTAGTCTGGTACGTTCGATATTATGAGCGTTTGCAATTTGTGTGATTTGCTCATATGATATAGACTCGTATAGCTGGCTCAAAAACACAACCCTTGGCCATGTTTATTGACTCTAAGCTAAAACCATTTTATGGACTACGCCAACACATCTTAATGGATTCTTGGGATTTCCTGACTAAGTCAGGGCAGGTTCCTTTGATGCCAGCTATATTTTCTTGACCATAGATGTTAAAGATCTTTTCTCAGTTATACCCCACCAAACAGGTTTAATCTGGTTTGAAGAAGTTTTGACTGAGTTGGATTTTTTGAATGCCAATGACTTAAGGCTGATTTTGGAAAACAATGAACTTATTTTGGACAACAATTTAATCAGTTTTTAGGGTGAGTATTATAAACAATTGGACAGGGTAGCAATGGGCACAAAATGCACCCCAATTTTCACTAATTTGGTACTCCTTTATTGAGAGACACATTTTGTGTTTACCAGTGATTTTTTTCAAAAATATTTGTGCCTATTAGCATTATTAGGATAACATTTTTGTGTTGTGTGATGGTACAGCTGAGTCAACAACAATTTTGTGCAATTTTTGCACTCCACTACCAGTTTCCTGTCCTTTACCAGCTCGGTTGATACTGAGTCTATTGCATACCTAGATGTATTTATTTCTAAATATACAGATAGTGAATATGTGTCTCAAATACACAGAAAAGAATACTTTTCAAATTCGTACTTACACTTCAAAAGTAACCAACCCTCCCCCAAAATAAAGAATATCGTGTAGGGTCAAATGGTGATGGCAGCCCGGATGACTTCTAATGAAAGGGTTCTGTGTAGGGAATTAGAACTTATTGAGAGCTTATTTTTGGCTCTAGGTTATCCCAAACGTCTTATTGATAACATCAAGAAGGAAATTATGGATGGTTTGGGAGTTAAATATTACCCCTTGATTAGGCGCAAACCTGCTGCCAACAACAATATTACTGCTATGACAAGTGACATTCAGGAGACCTTGGAAATAGGGGTAAGACAAGATGTTTACCCTTTAGGCAAAGGAACCTCTGGAACCAAGGACATCTACTATGTGTTAGGGTATAACCAAGATTCTTTGCAAATCAAAGAAACTAGTCTTAAGTTTTGGAATATGTTTGCTATGATACCTAACACTCTTCCAGTTTTTCAATATTCCTCTAAGGTTAGTTATAGGAGAGGTGCCAACTTTAAGAACTTGTTTGAGAATGCATCACAAGTTAATAACTTTACACCGGACAAAAAATAAGGGTACTTTATGATGTGGCAGTTGTGCACAGTGTTGGATGGTGATCAATAACAGTGAGTTATTTTTACCAAGCTTGGATAAGTTTATTCCTACTGATGGACACCACAATTGTGCTTCTAAAAGAATAGTATACATGGCATATTGTACCATCTGTTATACATTCTATACAGGCAAGACTGAGAAATGTCTTAGAGAATATATGAGCACTTATATGATTTAAACAGGGGCAAAGACACCAATGCCCTGCACAGACATCATTTATTTTGTCCCACAGCCAAATTTTAATTCTGGGTGATACAGCAAGTTCAGATTCCAGAAAGGGGCTGTGATTGGGAAACCAGGTTGGAATCTCAAGAGATGATATGGCAAATGTTTTTTGATGCCTGTGTAAACCCTGGTTTAAATGATCACCTTTCTATAGTTCCTGCCTTGAAACTGAAAGCAAATATTTTATGACATCTTTGTTGTCATGTTAGGAGATTCTATACACTTTTGTAAATAATATTTGTGTACATACATTTTTGCAAATATCTGTAAATATTTTTACCAAATTGTGTTGTGCATATGTGTGTGTATATATGTTAAACAAGAGTATACAAGTTTTTGTATGTTTCTTTAAATGCTCAAATGTTGTATAATTAACTTACAGCCACTCACATTCAGGTTTTGATTATTTTAACAGTTTGTTTGTGACGATACACCATTCTGATGAAGTTTCCTTGGGTAAAACGAAAGCACTTATTTGGTGTGGATATTTTGTATTAAACGTCATACCATATTGGTTTGGCTTGGCTTTGTTTTCGCCTACAGGTATATGGACCTTTACTGGCTTTCTTTTCTGCACTGCTATGGAGTTTTGGCATTTGTATTATTTACAGCATCTCCTGTGGTTACTAGTATTTTGCTGTTGTTTTAGGATTGCAGAAAGAAATGTTTGAGGGAGTACACCTGTGAATTCAAGAGAGAGATCCCTGCTTGGGGAACTCAGTAGACTTATTTCCTTGTTTTCTCAACCAGATTGCACCAAAGGAGTCTTGGGTTCTTGCATTCCCTGTTACCAGCCAGGACAGAGACACTGTGAACCACTTCCTGTGGGGGAAGGGCAGCTAGTACTATGGTGCCGCTGGAACATGGAACTAACTCTGAAACTTTTGAGGCTGTTTGCAGCCTGAAAAAATGGCTTCTTTTAGTAAATATGACAACTTGGACATTAATGAGTGGCTAAAGACTACTGACTTTACTTCCAGCAACAACAGACATTCTAAAGCCAATACAGGGACAGTTTCATACCAAGGTATGATAAATGAGTTAAAAGACTGTCTTACTACATACAAGTCACTTACTTTGGAAAATTGGTATTTAGGTGAATGTGTTTTACACTGGGTCAAGAGAAGGAGGTCAACACCTGCACCACACCACATGGAACACATAGCCCTCCAGAATGCCCACCATCAGAGCTCTCACATAAAAACACAAACCACACACCCACCTTCATGGAGGCTCTCAACAGAAATCTACCCAAACAGCAGAGACCTCCAAATTAGAAATGTACTTGACCACCACAACACAACACAAATCACAAGACACATAGCTCACCTACACAGTGTGCCCCTCGACCTAAGCCCCTAAAGAAAAACAGCTTGCCCAGTACACTAATTATAGATGACTCAATACCGAGGCACACTGACATCCCACTCACGCGGTTGAATAAGGAGAAGGTAACAGTCAGCTGTCTGTCGGGTGCCAGGATCCAACACATAACACACGCACTCAGGTCACTCCACAACAAGTATACGTATGACTCTGTCATTGTCTATGTGGGTGTGACTGACCTGAGACATACCTCCCTGGACTACATGAAAAGAGACATGGAGGAGCTCTCAGATTATGTGGCCCAGGCAGGTATGACCCTAGCCCTGAGCAGCATCCTACTTTCACCCAGAATGATACCGCCGTACAAAAAGAAAATTGTTGACTTCAACAATTAGCTAAGTTTCTGGTTTGTTCTAAGTGGATCCCGTATTTGTCTGCTTAGGATGACATGATTGACAGGCCTTGATGCTTTGCCAGAGATGGCCTGCATCTCTCACCACTAGGTTTCTGGATACTGGCTAAGGTTCTTGCCACCCCTATAGTGCCTCTTTTAGGTGGTGTTCCAAAGACCAAATTACCACTCTAACAGCTATAAATAAATGCAATCTGAGCGTCATACTGCTCAACACTAGAAGTCTAAATCTCAAGATGCACTCGCTCAAAGCCACTCCTCAAAATGGAGAACATCGATATTTGTGCTGTAACGGAGACCTGGTTTAAAGCAGCAGAAAGCACCCCTGCACTACCAGGCTATAACTCATCCCACACCTTTTGGCCCCAGAAACTGGACTGAAGCTCCAAAGGGGATGGTGTATCCATATTCATAAAGGATATGCACACCTCCAGACTAGTAGCCCAGCATAACGCATCGGCGATACTTCAGGTACAACTAACAGAGGGTAAGACGCTAATTCAGGTCATAGCCTGCTATAGGTCCACAACCATGCCCCAAGACTCTCATTCTACATTCCTAAGCACCCTGGAAACTATTAGGGTCCAACCCAACACTCTCATACTGGGTGACATCAACTACTCCTCCATCAATTGGGAAAACTACTCATGCACCAATACACTTACCCAATGCTTCCTGGAATTCAGTAATTTCAATGAGCTGGACCAGCTCATTCTTACCCCCACTAGAGGAAGCAACATCCTTGACTTGGTTATTACTAACATGAGCAACCATTGCTCAACACCAATAGTCAATTCCTCCCTGGTGAGATCCGACCACAAAATCTCACCCACACCACCAGCAAAGGTAACCACCATGAAAAACTTCTCCAAAGTTGACTTTGGGCTCCTAAAAACAGAGGTGGCTAACTTCAGGCTACCCATGCAAATGGAAAATAGGTGCATGACCACCAAATCATACACCAGTGCACTGTATGAACACTTACATAAATGCATGGAACTAGCCATACCCAACAGAACCAAGACACTCTCCACCAAAAAAAAAAAGAAGCCAATCTGGTGGTCCCCTGCCATTAACAAACTCTACAACAGAAGGAAGACACTGTTGCAGAAAAAGGTGAAGTCACAAGACTGGAAAAACTCCCTTATTAGACTAAAAAGTTGAGATCCCTCATCAAAACTTCTAAAGCTAGCTATGCAGGCAGAATTGCAGCAGACACTAAAAACAACCATAAAGCCTTCTACAGTTATATCAAGAATCTCCATGGCAATACCCAGATTTGCTCTGAGTTACTGCACAATGGTACCTCCTATACTGAGCCAGCAGATATTGCCAACATACTGGCTGACAGATTCAGTGCCAACTTTACCCCCCCCCCGAAAGGACCAATCACAATACTGGAAGAATGCCATCCACCCAGCATTACTGCAGCACAGGTTAAAGCTGCATTGTCCAAGGCCAAGAATACAGCTTCCATGGGATCTGACAATATCACTGACTGTGTTCTACATGAACTACAAAGTGAACTGGCACCACACCTGTGTGCCCTGTTCAATCACAGCTTCACCTCAGGCGTTGTTGCTACAGAATGGCACACTGCTACAGTCATCCCTCTCCATAAAGGGCGAGCAACTACAGACCATGTGACTTATCGCCCCATTAGCCTGATGAGTCTGATATGTAAGGCTATGGAGCACATCATCATGGACCTAAATAACAAGGATATAGGGAATCTTAAAACTCTGGAAACCATGCATTTTGGTTTTGTGAAGGGTAGATCATGCCTGCTCAACCTGGTTGACTTCTTTGAGTCAGTCACCAGAGCTGTGGATTAGGGCAAGGTAGTTCATACAGCCTACCTTGATCTGGCCAAGGCCTTTGATACCATTCCCCACTCAGGAATTATTGATAGACTCACCAAACTAGGCATCAACCCCTATATCATTAGGTGAGTTGCAAATTGGCTCACAGATAAAACCCACAGTGTGAAAGTAGCAGACTCCAAGTCAGACTGCCAACCAGTCATGAGTGGAGTCCCCCAGGGATCGGTCCTGGCTCCTCTCCTGTTTGGCATCTACTTCCAAGAAGTCCAGGCCAACACAGAGGGATGCTGGCTGACCACGTTTACTGATGATTGCAAGCTGGAAGCCTATATTAACTCCCCAAGTGATGTACACATCCTACAGAAAGGCCTCACTGAGACCAATGACTGGTATCAAAACCATGGCATTAAGCTTATTGCCAAAAAAATGCGTCATCATTCCCTTTGGGAAAAACTCCGTTCCCACTAATTACCACATTAATGGTAGCCCACTGAACACTGAAGGCATTATAAAAGATCTGGGGACAGAGGTTGACAGAAACCTCTCCTTTGACCACCACATTGCCACTGTGGTCAGAAAGTCCTTCTATGTGGCACATCTCATTACCAAGAGTTTTGCATCCAGGAAGAAAGAGGTCATTATCTCTCTCTACTCTTCCCTCATTAGATCAGTCATAGAGTATAATGCCCCATTTGGCATGTACCTCACTAAACACCTGCAACAGCCGAAATGCCACAAAAGTACCTCATAAAGAGAATCCTAGACCTTAAACACATGCCCTACATGGACAGACTCAAAAAACTCCAGCTTTTCTCTGTCTCATATTGTCTATTAAGAGGTGATTTCTGCTTGACTTACAAAGCCATGTCTGACCCAGCCCTGTTAGAAATGTTATACCTAAAGAAATCCCAATCCCTTCACACCACACGATCCAGGGACCTCAACCTCATTACCACAATCAACAGAACGTGTTAGAGGGACAGGTTCATAACCCAGAGACTGCCCATGCTCTGGAATAGACTTCCCATACATGTCAAGCAGAGTACCTCACTAGCCATTTTCAATAGAAATCTTGATGAGTGGATGGAAAATAGAAAGTTCACTCCAGGGATCACTTCAGTGGCTCTACTTGATAGAGACACTGGGAACTCATGGTGGCATGATGCAAGGGCACTTCTATGGGCTAGGCTTGTAAAGGCTTCAGGACCGTTGGCCTAGTACACACTTATGAACCTATGAACATAATTGACTTCCAAGGAACTTACATTTGAGCAAATTCCCCGTAACAGCAGGTTCTGTTTTATTTAATGAAATTGTAAAAATTTTAAACAAATGTGGGTTGGCTATTATGCCTTTGTTAATTAATGACAATGAGAAACATTTAGACATTTTGCATCATAAAATACTGGATTTAAATGCACAGATTGAAAAAGATTTACTTTTTACTGTGAATGAATACAAGAGTAAATATGTAAATACTTTTTGTGAGGTGGAAAAAATTGTGGTAAACATAAGAAAAGGAAGGAATCTAAACTATTAAGAGATGAGAAAGAATATGCTGAAAACAGAGCATACACTATGTTCTTACCTAAAAAGAACACTTATTCAAGTGAGTCAAATACTGTGCAAGGCACTACCAGGGATGATGAGGGGCTTGTTGAAGGCACTGAGGAATAGGCAGGTATCCCTTCAGAGAGACATCCTTTGAAAAGATCCCCCATAATTCAGAATTTAGACACACATCCTTCCTATGCACAGGTAACACACAATTGGCAGCCACACTGAAAACACAAAGGGAAGGGGAACAAGAAATGGAATTAGGTCATACTAGTATGCCTGTTAATTCAGGTTGTAACACCATTATGAATAGCAATGGTTGTGTGTATTCATTTAAAAACTTTCATGTTTTTAATTATGCTGGTTTAGCTTTGGAAGAGTCTCATTTCAAGTTATTTCAAAAGGGCTTTACCTTTGTCCCTGCTAGAAAAGGGAAATTGACTGAGACTTTACTTGATACCAAGCTATTCATTAGGAATTTAAATTTGAAAGAACTTTACAAAGACCATGATATTTCACCTCTCTTACACACCCTGGATACTAAGACTGTGGTTTCCAGGAAGAGTATGTTTAACCCACCCCTGCACCCAGTGTTGTCCAATTTTGATGTTTTCCTAGAGAATGAGTTGAAACATTTTTTTAAATCTAAAAGATGGTCATGTGACAACTTAAGTTAGGAAGAAAGGGATATGTTATATATGTTAAGTCACAACAAGGAGCTAAGGATTATGAAGCCAGACAAAGGGAGTGGGGTGGTGTTAATGACGCATTGAAGCTATATGGGGAAAATGTTAGATATCTTAACCGAAGAAGGTAGATATTGTCAGGTCTCTAGGAATGAGATCGAAATAGTGTACAAAAAGATAGATATTATTTTGGAAGAATCTCTTGTAAGGTATGATTGATACAAAATTGTACAATTTCCTGTGAGTAAAAAGATCAGTTAGCACAGGAATCTTTGGAATCCCCAGGGTCAATAAGAACTTGCAGGACCTCCCACTGAGGCCATTTGTAGCATCAGCTGGCTCAAAAACACAACACTTGGCCATGTTTACTGACTCTAAGCTAAAGCCATTTTATGGACTACACCAACACATTTTAATAGATTCTTTGAATTTTCTAAGTCCGGGCAGGTTCCCTTTGATGCCAACTATATTTTCATGACCATAGATGTTAAAGATCTTTTCTCAGTTATACCCCACCAAACAGGTTTAATCTGGTTTGAAGAAGTTTTGACTGAGTTGGATTATTGAACGCCAACGACTTTAGGCTGATTTTGGAAAACATGGAACTTATTTTGGACAACAATTTTATATATTTTCAGGGTTAATATTATAAACAACTGAACAGGGTACCAATGGGTGCAACATATGCCCCAATTTTCATTAATTTGGTACTCCTTTATTGGGAGACACATTTTGTGTTTACCAGTGATTTTTTCAAAAATATTTGTGCCAATTACCATTATTTGGATGACATTTTTGTATTGTGGGATGGTACACCTGAGTCAGCAAAGATTTTTATGCATTTTTACACTCCACTACCAGTTTCCTGTCCTTTGCCAGTTCAGTTGATACTGAGTCCATTGCATACCTAGTTGTACTTATTTCTAAAGAAACAGAAAATAGTAAATATGTGTCTCAAATACATACTTACACTTTAAAAGTAACCACCACCTCCCCCCAAAAAAAGAATATTGTGAAGGGTCAAATGGTGAGGGCAGCCCGGATGACTTCTAATGAACGGGTTCTGAGTAGGGAAATAGAATTTATTGAGAGCTTATTTTTGGTTCAAAATTATCCCAAACTTCTTATTGATAACATCAGAAGTAAATTATGGATGGTTTGGGAGTTAAATATTACCCCTTGATTAGGGGTAAGCCTACTGCCAACAACAATGTTACTGCTATGACAACTGACATTCAGGAGACCTTGGAAATAGGGGTAACACAAGCCCAGGGATTCATGAAGCTTGCGCCAGGAGCAGGAGTAGTGTTGGCACTCTAACACCAAATATGGCCACCGAGCGATTCAGGTACGAGCTGTTTCCATGTGCACTACCAGCATATGCCAGAGGTGCACAGCTCCTGGCGCATGTATGCTAATTACCCCATGCGCAGCAGTGTAGCATGCAAATGAAGGTATATAGTGATTCATGAAGTGGTGCAGGCATAGCGTAAGCATGAAGAAATGTAAACCAAAAAAAAAGGTTTACATTTTTTCAAACATAATATCGGAGTCATGAAAGCAGACCAAACTTATGTATTATAATGTTAATATATGCCAATGGCTAAATATATAGCCAATGGCATAAAAAAACAAGCACAACACATAAAAAATTACTTTTAATGTCATGGCCACACTAACGCAAAGTAAAATCGCAGTACATCGGTGCGCAAACGGGATCACAATGAAAATATATTTAGATGTCATAAAACTGCAATGTAACACAATTCATGAATTCCCCATAATAGTCAATGGCACGCATGCTACACCACAAC
This sequence comes from Protopterus annectens, assembly GCF_019279795.1. NCBI lineage: Eukaryota > Metazoa > Chordata > Ceratodontiformes > Protopteridae > Protopterus > Protopterus annectens. Next base: position 1,939,237,033 of record NC_056737.1, on the reverse strand, counting down.
CATGGTGCAAGGGTTGCTAAGGGTCTGTGACAGTGTTCTGCATGATAACTAGGAATTAATAGTCAATGCCATGCAAATGAGTCAAGTAATACTGAATCGCAAAATCCCCGCTGGCGTAAGGATGTACCACACAGTGTAGCGGTACGACACTGAGGTGTGACCTGGAGGTAAACATGACATCAAGAGAGGGGTGCGCCACCATAGCTGTAAGCACATTGGAGCATTGCTAATCCAGGTTGCCTGTTGCTAAGCAAAGCAGCAGGATAGGGGTGTGGAAGTAGCCATAGCTTTGCTTAGCTGAGAGCACACAAGGTAACTGAAAGGGCTTGTGAACGTGGATGAAAACACACTCGAAATCCAGTAAATGGCTGTGCACGGTGTGCACCATAGCTGAAACAGGAAGGATATGGGAAGACAATAAGGAAATGCTGCAGGATGGTAATTGGAGTACAAATGAGTAATTAACACCTAGGAACTCACAGTGGGCCATTGACAACAACTAACAAGGCTGCTAGCAGCTACCTGCAGAGCAGGAAAGGGAAGGTGCTGTTCTGCAAAAAAAAAAAAGAGAACTGTGACAGCAGAACAAAGCAAACTTGCAGTAGATCAGCTACATAACACATTTCGCAACATTATCCTGGGTTGGGAAAGTACAAAACAAGAAAGCAGGCAGCTGGATGCATGCCTGACAATGGGAGGGGAATCGGGTTGAAAAGCGAAGTAAATGGCAATAGATGAATCATGGCAGCCAAGCGTAAGTCAACACCAAAGGCCCCACAATAGCAGTACCTGCTGTAAAACCCATAATTAAGATACTCTGCAGCTGGAATTGCACATACACACCCAATTACACCAGCATCATCCATTGCACAATAGTATAAGGTGTGAAAGCCTCATACTCACACACACACACACACACACTTGTGTATTCCCAGACACTCTGCACCATTGGTGTATACAGATGGGGAACTTTTAATATGTACATGCTAGGGGTTGCCATAGCTTTGATTCACCAGCATGTGTTGGAGACTGATGGTGGTGTGGAGGATGATGCTGACAACCATCTCAGGCACCGGAGGAGGAGAAGAGTGATCAGACACAGGGTAACCTACCAGGGGCTACATGATCTGGAGATAGTAGAGCGTTACAGGGTGGACAGGGACACCATACAGCAACTTGTTGAGCTGTGCCAGCAATGCCTCAGAGCCAGAAATAACAGAGGGGAACCCATCCTAGTGGATACGAAGGTATGTGTAAGCTTGAGAATACTAGCCACAGGTACCTTTCAAAGGCCAACTGGGGATATCATGGAGATCTCACAGGCATCAGCATCCAGGGTATTCCACCAGTTCCTAGATGCCATGTTACCACATGCCAATGAGCACATATACTTCCCCTGAACGCAGGAGGAATTGGCCAGCAATATGCGTCTCTTCCACCGTGTGGCAGACTACCTGGAGTTACTGGGTGCAATAGACTGCACACACTTACACATCAAGTCACCACCCAGTGAGCAGGGTAGGCGCTACATAAACTGCAAGGGATACCCCTCCATCAACTGCCAGGTTGTGTGCAATGCCCAGGGCATTACCATGGATGTTTGTGCTGGCAGCCCTGGAAGCTATCACGACTCCCACATCTGGAATGCCTCACAGCTGTATCAAGTATTTGCCAGGGGGGACATCCCATATGGCCACCTGGTGGGAGATGCTGGCTATGCACTCGAACCATGAATGATGACTCCCATCAGAAATGCACACACAGTCACGCAAGAATACCATAATGAGGCACACGCAGAAACCAGAATCATCATAGAGTGCGTGTTTGGGATGCTGAAATCACGGTTCCGTTGCTTGAACATATCTGGTGGAGCCTTGCAGTACTCTCCAGGCACATGTGCCCACATCTTCATAGTATGTGCCATGCTACACAATATGATCCTGTGGAAACAGCTGCAGCAGGGACAGAATGGTGAAGGCCCTCACAGCCCACCACCATTGCCAAGGGCCCCACAGGCAAAGAGGGACTCAGACCACGAACACCCTGTGCCAGCCCCAGTAGGCAGATGGAGGCATGCCCAGTATGCCCATGCCTTGGCAAAGAGGGAACGTATAGCACACACACTGACAGTGTAGGCACTTATGGACTGACACCCTTCTCCACCTGCACACACAGCAAACATGGATGGCACACACACGACCACCTGTAAATTGTCGTGTATAGGTGGTCTAAAGTGTGCATCCTACATAGGCAGCCCTCAGCTATTGTACACACAAGTGCAATTGGCACAAGGTAAGTCAATACCTGAACAGTAAATTAAGCTATCAGCATGTGTCCTTACTGTATGTATAGGTTCATAGATACATAGGTAGGTACATGCCTAACTGCCCGAGGCCAGTCATAAGCATAGCCAAAACGTGTCTGCTGTCACCACCCCATTGATTAACTAACTGTCCATCTGTGAAGCAGAGCCAATTGAAGGATCCCTGGGGTGTATCCACTGTTCTCCACCCACTCTGCAAGGATTCCCTGGAGTGTTAGTGAGGGGTTTTGTATAATGTAATCAGGGATGTAGTTCCAAATAATGGGGAGTACCTGTGACAGGAATCTGTCACTCCATAATCTTCCAGTTATGGTTGTGGCAAGGTGTAGCTCATTACAGTGTGTGGCTCACTGTGACATGGATGCCCATAGGTGGAGCATATCCATTAAGCCTGACTTGGACACGACTTTGTTGGCCAGCAAATATCATCCCTGAGTAATCGAGATGCCACTGAGTAGTGCATGAGTTTATGCAGTCTGGCAGCATAGGACATATATCTGAGGACATTATCCCTCTATGTGAGGTACGTTCGTGGCCCTTCCAGCTGTCAGATGTGTCTTCTGAGGTACATCCATAATGGGTTATCATACTCGATGATGCGATTGATGACTAATGAGTAAAGGGGCACAATAACCTAAGTTTTTTTAGATGTGAACCTTTAGGTAATCAGATGGCCTACATAGATGGATGCCCTAACTACTTTGCACATATTACTGTCAAAGGAGAGATCACTATGTAATGTAGTCCCACATGCCCATTACGTCATCTGAATTATACTGTCTGCCACTCATGTGTTAATATGTGTGTGTGTAGTTTCCCATAATGGAATGACCATGCAGTATGTGGCCTGTAGCTGGAGGCCATCACTCTGACAACCCTGTGTTGGTCTATGTGAGGCCCCTTGAAGGATGTCTCTGACAGCTGGACTGTCAGTTATGGCTCCCAGTCTGCAGTACTTGCCAAACATGGCCTGCTGTAGTCCACCTGTGTTATCCCGTACCTCTGAGAAGTATATGGCAAACAGTAGGGGTCCCAGGACTGAGTCCTGTGGGACACCAGTTCTGACTGGTTAAGAGTTGGACCTGGAGGCTGTTAGGCTTACCATGTGGGTTCTGTGTGTAAGCCTGTTGGCAAACCAACCTGTGATGTATGGGTGTATGTACTGGCTGGTGAGTGTAGAAATAATACCTGAGTGGGGAATGGTGTCAAAACCCTTGGCGAGGTCCAGGTAGTATGTGTGAACTACCACACACCACACCTAATGTCTAGGTGGCTGTAAGATGTCTAACTGGTTCAGTAGGCATGATCTTCACTCAATCAAGGTGACCTGGGTTGGGTCAAGTGTCTGGAGGTTACCATTGTCTATGTTCATGAGTGCCATGAGGATGCGCTCCATAGCCATTCAGATCAGGCTACTCAGGCCTATGGGGTGGTAGTTACTATGGTCAGTTGTGTCACCACCTTGGTGGAGTGTAATAGCTGTTGCCATGCGCCAGTGAATGGCCATGTAGCCTGTGTAGAGGCTGATGATGAATTGCTAAATTAGGCGGGAAGTCACTTTGTCTTGTAGTGTCTGCAGGATGCAGTCTGGGACACCATATGCCTCCACTGATGCTCTCTCATGCCATTTGAAAGGGACATTACCACCTGTATGTCACAGATGTCTGGGATACTGTACATTTTGGGTATTGTTGTGGGCCCAGTAGGGGGTGAAGCTTGCTCCGAATGTATCATCAAGTGTGTTGGTGATATCAGTAGGGTCAGTATATTCAGTGCAATATTGCACCAGCACAGTGCAAATCTGTGTGTTACTGCTTACATCCTTGACATAGCCCAAGAAGCCTTTTTGGTCATATTCCAAATCCATGCCTATTTACCTGTGGATGTCAGCTTTGGATGATTACATGAGTAACATACGTATCTTGCTAATACTGGTCACGGACGTCTGCATGTCTTGGGATTTGCTGTTCTGGACTACTGTACTACTTCTGTTGTATAGCCTGTATAATGCAGGGGTTCAGCAGACTGGTGTCCTTGTGTAGGAGTAGCTAGTCCTAGTTTACCATTGATGGCATGACTCATACATCTTTGTAGGTGCTTATAGAGTGCATTCGTAATTCTGTCTGCATCTTGAGCAGTGTCATCTCTGAGCGTGGGGGCTGTGAACCCTCCCACCTCTGTCATTAGTACTGTGGATTTAGCTGTAGGAAAGGTATTCACTGTGTGTTCCTTGTGTGGGGGAGATGGTTGGGAGTAGAAATCATCAGTGAATAGTTCATGGTCAGATCTAAACAATGGCTGGTTTACCTCTGCTGTAGTGCATCTATTGCACATGTCAGTGATTACCACTTCTAGTATGTTTTCACCTCTCGTTAGTCCGTCTACCAACTGATACAGGCCATATGAGGTGATAAATACCAGGAAGTGCTGGGCCTGGAAGTGCATACTCGAGTAGGTTATCCAGTTAAGTGTAGGGTAGCCGACATTGATCAATAACAGGGTGTCTGGTAGGACTGTCATGCTTACCACTGTCTCCAGATAGTTGTAGTGGTGCTCCTGGGTCATGGAGATCTGTAGCAGCTCACAGTTTGCATTGCAGTCGTGGCTGATGTTAGCTGCAAATGGATGATCACAGAGGTATCATGCTGCCCCACTAACTTGGAGGTGTAGGTATCCCCGATGAATATGGATACACCCCCTCCATATCTGTGCCGGTCTATGTACAATGGCTGAAATGTGTGTTATGGGTTGTAGTGTGGTAGTGCCGGTGTGCTCACAGGAGCCTTATACAGGTTTCAGTCACAGAACAGATGTAGATGTTGTCCATACTGAGGGGTGCTGTGAGTGCGTGCGTGCATGTTGTGAGTAATACCTCTGGTGTTGAGTCGCCTAACCCTCATTGGTTCCGCTATTGTGCAGTTCATGGAGGTGAGATCCACCTCTGAGACCTGCCTAAAAAATGGCACCATGGGCGCACCAATAGCCTTGGCCAGCATTCCAAAGCCTTAGGCTGACACATGCAAGTTGGTATGACATTGTTACAGGCATGTATCCCATCTGTGCTTGTGTCCCATCTTTCCTGTAGGTAACCTACTGGTAAGCAATACAAAGCCTGAAACGTATACATGTCCACTAGCTTCCAAGAGAGGCTTTTGGTGTGATTATGTATCAGTAGTCTGTATGCTATTGTTGTACTTAACTGTTGTCTGACTACATGGGGAATGCACACTGTATATTGTGATCAGAAAACTCTGTATAATCACATATGATGTTGGAGATGGCCTGCACTGTAGATGTTCACAGATAGGTAGTAGGCTATCTGCCCAAGGACATTTAGAAGCATAGCTACAGTGTGGTGGCTTTACCTGCACCACTGATGAAGTAACTGAGCCTCTGTCAAGCATAGCCAATGAAGTGATTCCAGGCAGAGTTGCTGGAAGCTGTTGAAGACTGGTGTGCTGTAGGGTGATAGGGGCACATAGTGATCTCAAAAGGGCATGTCAACATGACAAACCAACAGCATTCAATTTCCCCAACAGGTCTTGCAGCTGTAGAACTGGAGTGGCTCTCCCACACCCTGGCTGTATGTATCTGGGACACATGATCCCAGGGGTGTATATACTGTTGGCCAGTCACACATCAAGGTTTTCCCTGAAGTGTGTCAGTGAGTGGCTATGCCAAATGTAGTTAGGATGTTAATGTAGAGTCTCCCAATTCATGTGTCATGTCAGTATTTCTTGAAGCTCACTGGGTGTGGGTGGCTCCACCTGTTGTGTAGCCAAGCTTACACATGGGATTCACGGACATAGGAAATAGGCAGAAGGAACATCAATGTCAATAGTGTAATGGCTATAGCATTTGCATAATATCTGTGCAGTCCTGGTTCAAATCCCAATAAAGTCAGAGATGATTTACATGTTACATAGTATACCTTAACCACAGCTTGCAAATATAGGCAGTATTCCACAGAATAATAAACATTTGGAACACACAACCACTGAAATGTGCATTAATCACCCTTGCATGTGTGTTTCTGAGGGCTGTAGTGTGTGTAAGTGTGTGTTCTGAGTGTGGTGTGTGTTCCTTGGGGACTGTAATGTGTGGGTGTGGGTTTGCTTTGTGTGTCTGTTTGTGCAATCTAGGAGGTAGAATATTAAAGTGGGGGGTGTGGGGGGTGCAGACACCCACATGGGGGGTGTAGGGGGCTTGCCCACCTGCTCATATGTAGTGTAGGATGGTTTGTTTGGATGTGGTGGGTAGCAGTGTGTCTGTGTGTGCATATGTGTGTTCCATGTTTGTGTTTCTTTCGCAAGTTACTGTCGCTGTCGGTAATGTGGGGTATGGGAGTCTGGGCCCGGTACTGTGGGCGTCGGAATTTTGCGGTTTCGGGATTCCATAGGTATCTTCTATACAGCAGTTGAAGTCTTCATATATGAGTATAACATGGACCATAGCAATCACACATTAAACCACGACCAAACTTTATGAACAAAGGATATGGATAGTATATGCCTATACACTATTACAAATATGTGCTATTGACATGAGCCAATGACAGGGTTACCACCTGTCCCACTTTGCGAGGGACAGTCCTTCTTTGGGCGGTTGTGTCCTGACCAAAAATATTAAACATGGCAAATGTCCTGTGATTGTAGGACATAATTATGTCCCATATGTAATGTAATAGTTGCATACAATAGTTCTTTCTGTATCTAAAATACCTACATGTTACAAGAAACAGGATAAGCAACTAAACTGCTACAAGAATAAGCTTATATTTAAGCAAAAAAGGAAAGTTCTATCCCTTGTACTGACCGTGGGTTTGTGTCGGCCTGTAAAATCTGATGTGTGTCCCGAAAATGTCTCACTATGGCCATTTGAAAAGGTGGCAACCCTAGCCAAAGATGGTCAGTCACCAACACAACTCCAATGACTGCAAATACCTATGACAGAAATACACAGCTTTCATGTAGCAACACTTTATTACATTCCGATGTATTGCCGAAAGGATTCAAGGACTAACATCACCTACAGAAACCAATTACAATGCCTTAATGAATCAGCGTGCAATTACCATAGTATTAGTCCACTAAAGGATAGGTGTTCAAATAGGGAAGGAACCCTCACACACAAATCGATTATGTATAAAAGCAGTTCCTACACACCTGCATCTGCTATGTACATCCACCAACATCACCCCACACCCACAAAAATTACAATACAAACTGTAATAACATCACAAATCATTCACTCACTGTATGACATCTGCAGAAGCCTTAACATACCTTGTCAGAGACACTAACATGGCCCTATGTGAAATAGTTGCTGTTATACAATGGAACAGCTGCTGATGTTACAAGGTTTGTTTGCACTAATCCCATTTCAGAGGGTTGTGTGTACACCGGGAAGTGTTACCAATTACTGATTAACAGCACAGTATGATACACATGTACACCAAACCAAGGATGTCTGGTGAGCACACTGTAAACCACCTAACATTTCATGCATTGCCATACAGCCTTGAGCTGCCCAAACATCCTTGCCAGACTGAAATATCTGCAGAAGTTATCAGGTACAAACTGCATAAGTAGCAATGTTCTGAAATATAACAGCTGTACTTACATGTAGAACAACATCTTCTAGCCATTACACACAATCCACAGGAGTCATGAAGCTACTATATATCTGTCTGTCTCATTATAGCTGTTGAAATATATCACAAATAACACATCCAGGCCATCTTCCTCGAAAGTAAGGAAAAGGGACAACGCCCAAGTGGAATACTCAATTATACATCACTGTTGCCATGGTATTGGCTAATGGAGTAGCTACACAGCTGATGTGCATCTAGTTTACTACTATGGAACACCAATTGGTGGTCAGGATAGCACATGTTACCGATATTTAACTATAAAAGAATGGCTTATCACACATTCATACCATCTGTATATACCAGCAGAACGTTACAAAGAAGATTGAATCACAAATTGAAAAGGATTGAAATAACAGTCAATGACTCCTCGGGCTACTAATAAGGTATGTAGAACACTCAGTATGTCTGTGTATGTAGTACCTGTTCTGTAATATTTAAAGTGTACGCAATGCATATAGTGGAAACAGTTATCTTGTAGTGATGTATTGTTGAGCATAGTAACGCTTGTAGTATTTATGTGTGTACTGCTGTAGGTCACAAGGCAAACACTGCATACACCACAAGGGATGCTATATAAGGGCTTTGAACCCAACTAATCCTCACCAGCCGCTGCCAGTGGCAGGGTTGGTCCAACAAGTATGTGCTATAACAGGGGATAGTATATGTTGATATATTGTAACAGTAGGCATATGTGTGGGTGTATTAATGAGAATAACATGTTGAAGGTTGGCCTACTGTGCAATTATGATATGCATTGTGGGATATTGTGCCAGTAACTGTGTAATGTACAGTATTGTAGGCAGATATGTATTACAAGTTACAAAGCATTACTGTTATGTTAGGCAAACATTAGTTATGTCTATTGGCATTTACAATACACAATAACAGGATACATATGACTTGTAGTCACCCGACAGTTTAACAGCATGATAGCAAAGTACAATGGAAGAGCTAGTTAACTATCCATATACATAAGACATGTAATAAGTTCAAAGGTAGGTATTAGGCTTTCTGTCCATGGGTATTTATAAGCCTAGCTAGAGTGTGTTGGCTTCCACCACCCCCTTAGGTTAGCTCCCTGTGCCTCTGAACGCCTGAGCCATTAGTTCCCTGTGCCTCTGTCCAGCAGAGCCACTGCAGTGATCCCCGGGGAACATGTCTGTCTCCTATCTACCTGTCAAGGTTTCTTTTGAAGAGTGCTAGTGAGGGGCCCTGCCTGATGTACATTGGAATCATGTTCCAAAGCATGAGGAGTCTCTGGGTCAGGGATCTATCCATCCAGCACGTCCTAGTCATCATTGTGGTTAGGTGTATATCCCTAGAGCATGTGGCTCTCAAGGGCTTCTGTTTAGGTGGAGCATATCCAGCAATATTGGGTTGGACATGGGCCTTGTATGTCAAGCAGAGAACACCTGTGAGTATGCGGTATGCAACCGAGTGCAGCTGGAGTTTCTTTAGTTGGGCTACATAGGTCATCTGTTTGAGCTCAGTAATCCTCTTGGTGTGGTGTTGTTGTGGTCTTCCAAGCTGTTGCAGTTGTCTTGTAAGGTACATCCCAAATGGGGTGCTGTATCCTTCAATGGTCTAATAAGTCATGTAGAGAGGCACAATGGCCTCCTTTGTTCTGGATGCGAACCCATTAGAGATTAGGGTGGCCACGTAGAAGGATATTTTAACCACCTTGGCATTATGGTTATCAAAGGAGATATTGCTATCTATTGAGGTTCCCAGATCCCTTATTACCTTTTCTGTATGTAGGGACTAGCACCTATGTGGTAGTCCGCGGTAATTGGTTTTATCCAAAGGGGATGACTATGCACTTTGTGGCATTCAGCTTGAGGCCATGATAATGACACCAGGTATACGTCTCATTGTGACCCTTCTGGAGTGTGTCTCTATCAGCTGGGGAAACAATAATGGCCCCTAGTTTTCAGTCGTCTGCAAACCTTTTCAGCCAAAGCCCTCCTGTGCTTGCCTGTATCTCAGAGAAGTATATACCGAACATGAGGGGTCCTAGGACTGAGCCCTGGGGGATGCCACTTGTAACTGGTCTACAGTCGGACCTAGGGTATGCAACTCCCACTGTGTGTGTTCTGTCCATAAGCCACTTTGCAAACTATCTCATGACATAGGGGTTAATGTTCAGGTGGATGGGTATGTCGATAATACCAGAATGGAGAATGGTGTTGAAAGCCTTTGAGAGATCAAGGTAGGCTGTGTGGACCTCCTTGCCCTCATCTAATGCCTTGGTAACTGTCTCAAAGAAGTCCTCCAGGTTTAGGAGGCATGGTCTGCCCTTAACCAAGGCAAACTGGGAGGGGTCAAAGGTTTGGAGGTATCCAATGTCTCTGTGACTGAGATCCATGATGATGTGCTCCATAGCCTTGCAGACCAGGCTAGTCAGGCCTATAGGGCAATAGGTCCCATGGTCCATTGTGGTGCCACCTTTGTGGAGTGGGATAACTGTTGCTGTGCACCATTCAGGGGGCACAAAGCCTGATGTGAGGCTATTACTGAACATGGTGCATAGGTGGGGAGCCAGTACGTTCTGAAGTTCATGTAAAATACAGCCTGGGATGTTGTCTGGTCCCATGAATGCTGTGATATTGGCTTTAGAGTGTGCAGCTTTTACCTGTGTAGTTGTGATTACAGGGACTCTTCACTCTTCCTGTATAGATATGGGCCCTTTAGGGGGTGAGAGGGGGGAAAGGTAGCACTGAACCTATCTGCCAGGATGTTGGCAATATCAGTTGGTTCTGTAATGTTCATGCCTTTGTGCTGTAACTCAGAACAGATCTGGGTGTTGATATCAAGATATTTGACATAGCTATGGAATGCTTTTTGGTTGTTGTTGGAATTAGTGGCAGTTTTGTTTCCGTAGCTAGCTTTGGAGGATCTTATAAGGGATCTCACCTTCTTACTGAGGCTGACCAGGGAGCTCCTCCATGCATGGGATTGTACTCTCTTTTGCAACAGTGTCTTCCTTCTGTTGTACAGTTTGTTTATGGCAGGGGACCACCAGATTGGCTTCTTTAATTAGGAGTATAGCGTCTTGGTTCTGTTTGGGATAGCACGATACATGCACTCGTGTAAGTGCTTATAGAGTGCATTTGTATAGGATTCAGCAGTTGTAATTGTATTGTCCATCTGCATGGGTGTCATGAAGTTCAACACGTCTGTCTTAAGAAGCATGAAGTTGGCTTTATAGACATATTATACTCTGGTTCCCTTAATGAGGGGTGGAGGCAGGATGTGGATATCAAGGGTGTTTAGTTTATGGTCAGATCGGACCAACGAGGTGATGACTTCAGGTGTGAAACACCGGTCACTCATGTTGGTAATGCTTAGGTCTAAGATATTGTTGCCCCTGATGGGTGTGTGGATAAGTTGATCCAGGGCATTGGTGTTTATGAATTCCAGAAAGCATTGAGCTAAAGAGTTGGTACACAAGTAGTTTTCCCAGTTAATGGTGGGGTAGATTCAGTGAGACTATGTGATAAGTGTGGTGTGGTGCGAATGTTTACCTTCTCCACATGACTGTCAGGGTCAGTCTTGGTTTGAGAGAGCTTTACCTCCAGTTTGGCTAGATAAGTGCATATCTCACAGGTTGTAGTGTTGGGTGGTAGGCAGAGATGGTTGTCTGTGTACATGAGGCAATGTCTACATTACCTCAAGATGTCCAGATTCATCAGATAGATAGGAGAGAACACTGGCAGCTGACCCTTGGACATGCCTGAATATAAAACTAATTTCCTCTAGATAACTGAGGAAAGTGAGTACAAGAGCTATTTTACTCTAAGCAAGTGAGAAAAGTACGTACAAAACCTGTTTACCTCTAGGTAATGAGGAAGATTGAGTGCTATAGTAATTAGTAGCTTACGTAGTGCTTACAAGTTCTGAACAAGTGCTGAGCATGAATAAGCAATCCAGATAGGGTCTTGGATAACATAAACACACTGCCCCCCCCAACAGGTACACAATCATATATCCATGTACACTGCAGAGCCCCTGTACCCACAACTATGCAGGTACAAGCTGCACTCAGGCTGCATGGGACCTGTCCACATCCCAGGTTGTATCATGCACACATGGAAAAACAAGTTGCTCTCCACATACACATCATGTAAAACATAGCTTCATGTCAGGCTGTGTACACACTGAATGGTGCACACCAGCAGGTATCACAACCCACAAAGGGGGAGACACCACTGATAATGGTAAGTACTGCAGTACTACCCTGCTGAGTCTGAAAGGCCATGAACCTTTGTCAAATTATTTGATATCAGCAGTACAGATGTAGATGACAGTAAGGTTGATTTCACACTGCATATCATAACCATGCCAGGTCATAGGACATCATCACCCATATTGTGTTCCACCTACATTCAGTATACTAGATGTACATTCCTATGTCACAGGAGTGTTTTGCAATGGGACTGCTGGCAGAACCAACACTACAGAAGGTGTCTGAATAATACATGCACATCACACCAGTGCCAGCTACAGTAAGACAGGGTTAATTAATTGTAGTCCATACCACACAGACTAACAGAAGGAATATGCCTATTGAAGTATGCAAATTACTATGACCTAGGAGCAATAGCTGGCTCAGAGTGTTATGGACAACATACAGAAGGGGCTTTGTGGGTGAGGAGTGTGACATATGGCCACAATCTGACAGCTACATATTGCATTGTCACCCCTATGTTAATGACCCTGTACCTATGAACTACCACCTAGGCAGTGGTCAACATAATGCACACTGTGTGTAAGGGATGCAGCTGGGCAGTTGTCTTTCCTGTGATAGTTACATCACCACATCTGTCAGGTAGTCGTATGTGGCAACCCTAATCATGACAGGGTGCCATCCATGAATATAGAGATCATTGTCCAGCCATACACAACACTCAAGTGACCCATATCAGATCACATATTTCCTTTAAGGGGTATTGGCCATGTTCAGATGGCCTACACCAGCCTTCCCATTCCCCATCTCCACTATGTAGCATGATGCCTACCCTGAATAAATCCATGTCCAACCCAGTGATATTGGACATGCTACACGTACACATCCTGATCTCAAACACATACTTCATGGACATCCACCCTCCTAGTACTAGGATCACCACATGCTGGATAGATCCTTGTCCCATACACTTTACATAGTCCTGGCATACTATGCATTCCTGTCCAGCAAAGCTGCACATCGCCCCCCTCTCAGACGTGGTGTGATGACTGCATGGTAAGTGTATCATTAACCCTGTGTATCAGTTATGTAGCACTGCTCCACCTGGCCCCAGAGACATGCCTGTCGGCTACAGCTAGGTAACCTTTCATCCTAGATTCCTACATGGCCCAGGGCATATAGTCTACTAGCTGACTTTGACTGTACATGCTATAGTTGATATCCATCCCTGCAAATACCATCTGGCTAGCCAGTGTCCCATGTGTATCACATGTGCAACACAGGTGATACATGGCAGGATGTTGAATTGCTGTACAGTGCCGTGTAGATATATATGGCAAAACACTAACATGTAAAACCTTCCGTGAGCAAGTCTGCAGGGTCAAAGGTTATGTCCGTTAAGGCAGTGTAAGTCTTTATATGTGACATATACACAGCATCAAGGTTGACTGCATTAATGTGGACACATCCAGCCATGTGCTGATAGGTAGGAACACCAGTACAGGCAAACAGACATGCCCACATCAAGACAGCATCCACATGGAGTATGAGCAATGTAATCAGGTGACACACACACACACATATATGGTGATAATATCCACTCACCATTGAGTGTCACATGTGTGTGACACAAACATGTCAGTGGTGTCAGTGTCATGTAGATTTGCAAAGACAATATTTAATCGTAATACATGCGATACACATGTATATTCAACTGTAGGTCTGTATGTCTCTGTGAGTTACTGTGACCTGTCTCCATCATTATGTCTTCCAGGTATGCCGTGTGCAAGGCTACCGCCTTACACCCGCTTGGAGGATGAGGCGCTCATCCCATACCTACATGACAATCATGATATCCTGTTCAGCCATGTGCCACAGGGTGCACAGCAGCGGGATGCCCTGTGGATGGAACTTTGCAGGAGGGTTAATGATGTGGGTGGCTACAACCGCATATACCAGCAGGTGCACAGACACTGTACAGACCTCATTAGATGGGCAAAACAGCATGTGAATGCAATCACCAGGGAACAAGGTGCAACAGGTGGTGGGCCACCAACCCAGCCCCCACTCACACTTACCAAGGAGCTACTGGCAAACCTGGGGACACCTGCAGAACAACATCCACAAGCCTTAGTTGATATTGTGGAGGTGGGTGTCTCTCAACCACTGAGCCTGGAGTTGCCTGGTAAGTCACTACTGCACCTATAACAACTATATTCCATATAGTTGCATGTGTCACTGTACAATATGCAATGTAACATCGTATGCAAGGCATGTATATACACATGCAGCATAATATAGCATGCCACTCTGTGTATGCACACATGTGCATACACCATAGTATAGTCTATTGTACTGGTGTATGTGTTAACATGCACATTGCCCCCTGTAGCTATCATACAGGCGTGGATAATGCTCATACTGCTGTGTTACTCCTATTTAGGTACCTCTGGCATTCTGCTGCGACAACAGCCCTTTGAAGCTGAGACTGTTATTATTTATCAAGCAACTTAATGCACAGATCTATATGCCATATGGCCATTTACCACATGTTACACATAATGTATGGTCCTGTCACAATATACAGGTCAGACCTGCAATGCATCACAATGGCTACCCATGTGCAACACTTGTAAATTATGTGAAACACCAACATGAAACCTCACAAACTGTCATTGACAGATGTGTGGACAGCTGTGCATACAATAGTGGAGGTGATGTTCACTGTAGGGACATGTACTACAGATCAGAACTACACATGTGAGGAATACAAACAGTACTACACAGTGAGCTGGAGTATGGCCAGCCCACAGGATTCACTATTGTGGATCATAGCCCTGATATGAATGTCACACAATGTGATGTGCTATCTTGACATATCCATGACATCTAGTGGCCTGGCTGCAAAAATGCCTAACTATCCTGAAGAACATATCCCACATACCAAACATAGCACCCTTTATCTGCATAACCCTGTCGTCAGTGGAGCATATGACATCTATGGGTGTATGTCATATGGGACAACACAGACATGTGAAATAGATGTCCGTCACAATAATTTGGCCAACACATGTACATACATGGCCATGGAGGATGGCTGGAGACATGAAGCAACACACACAGTAGACGTGATGTGCTTGTGTGCACACCCTGTCGTACATTGGCTACACATGGTCCAACTATGGCCTTTGTGTAATGGTTATATTGCAGATGTGGAACACTAGACATCCTACAGGCCTGTGCACATCTTGTGTAGGTGTGACATCAATCCACCACATAAGATTTGTTGAACATCTTGAGTGCGTCATGACATAACAGCAGTCACCTATACAGTATCCACATCAGCCCACAGATACAGTGCATCCCCCTTGCTGGTGTCAGACATCAATGTCATCCTTGGTCCCCGTGTGTGTGTGTGTGTGTGTGTGTGTGTGTGTGTGTGTGTGTGTGTGTGTGTGTGGTAAACAGATGTCATGTGGGACATAGTGTACCAACGAGTTCGCCATGTCTGGCCATAGTTGCCAGGCAGCAGCAATATGGTTGCAGATGTTCAGGGGTGTCATCCGTATACACTTCAGTGACCTGTGCCACACATTCCACACATCATGGTTTAGTGTGTATACACCTCAGTGACGTGGGTCACATTCCACAGTATATATGTATTGTATCTGAACACAGTCATGGCTATGAACTGTATCTGTAACTCACACTGTATAGCAATAGAGACGCATCATGATTCCCTGCAATGGGCATGCACATCAGCTAAATGTGCAGTATATCTGTAGGGTGGACAGACAACACTGCATTGGGACACCAGTACCCCACTGTATATTTGACAGGACACCATTGTGTTAAACATGTATGCATGTCATTGCACACGTCATACTACATGCGATTGTCAAGGACATATGCCACACATCAGGCAGGTGTACTGTTAACCTGTGCTGGTCTACATGGTGTAACACAGGGATGTATATGCTAACTACTGCTACGATTGTGTAATTTGCAATGCCTACTGCTATGACACATGCATGATGTGTGCAACCCAGGGATGTATGATAACTACCACTACTATTGTCTGCTCTGTATGCCGTCTGCCGTATCACATGCATATTGCATGCCTTCTGTCATATCACATAGTGTGTGTGTGTGTGTGTGTGTGTGTGTGTGTGTGTGTGTGTGTGTGTGTGTGTGTGTGTGTGTGTGTGTCTGTGTGTGTGTTGTATAGATTGTAATGTACAATTTTTGTCTGCCCCTCACAGATGATGTAGGTGCATTGCCCTCCTGCAGTCCATCTGATGTTAGTGTCCCCACAGACTCTAGCAGTGATGATGAATGTATGATTGAGGCACAGGCAGGGTTGTCAGGGGCTGAATCTGTGCCATTGGTTGCCATTCCACCTATATCCTCCTCATCCCTGCACACAGATCTCATGCCTACACATACCCCATCACCAATGGCCATAGAGGAAGGACAGTTGGCATGTGGTAGCTTGGAACAGGAAAGTGTGGGGGCTATGGAAGGTGTGTATGCACACCATGGTTTCAGCCAACTGACTGGTGATGCCCCACACAGGCACGTGGCCAGTGCTGCTTGTAGAGGACCTCTGGCCAATATGCCCCTGCAAGACAGAGCGCAGCAGCTGGTGTCACCAGACACATGTTTCAGGCTGTAATGGAGGCACAGGCACGTGCTGAATGGCACAACAGAGAAGATCAGAGGCTTCAGAGGGCTGCTGTCCATTCTTTAAACAACAACATCCAGGCAATGGTAAATGCTCAACAACAGATTGCTGAAGCTTTGGATAGATGATTGGGTGACATGGTTGGAGTCCTTGACCGTGGCATGACAATCCACGAGCGTGAGCTTTCTGTGTTGGAACATCTGGTAGGGGTGAGGCGTTGGGCACGTGGACATAGGCCTGCTATTTCACCTGTTTTGGATCTACGTGAATGAGCTACCTCACATGCCCACCCCCATAGTGACGGTAGCAGCAGCAGTGCAGCTGGTGCTGTACTGTCCACACCATGACACAGCAGGCCACGTGCATGTGGCCCTGGATGGTCCCGACAGGGACATGGTTCCAGTGGACAAGTGTGATCAGACAGTACCCAATCTGCACCTCTGCCTGGTAGTGCCCCTGCAACCCCTGGCAGGCACAGGTCACATGGCCATGGCCGAACACTGTGAATTGTAAAACCTGGCCTGTACATTCCGCAGCTGTCAGTAATACCCCTGTGTAGGCCAGACACATGCCAGAACTGTGTGCATACATACACGCACACACCAGAAACATATGTAGGGCACCGCAACACACACATGCAAAACATCCACACACGCCCAATTAGATCAAAGGCCCTAACCCACACACATGATGTCATCCAATGGTGCAGCCTAGGCCTCTTGCAAACATTATCACCCTGTGCATATGATGATACCTGTGCCGCATCCTTGACATCCACACCATCGGTGCAGGGACATGCTCATATGGTCTGATGCACAGGGTGAACAGACTAGGAAGATAAGTGTAGTTTACAATTGTTGAGTACTGTTGACAGGCAGCAGACATGCCACGTACTACAGGTGTACAATGCATTTCGTACTGTTAACAGTATGTGTCTTGTGTAACAACAGTAACTGCATGTTGGTCATGATGTTCTGCTTTCCTCCTTCAGGTCTAATTGCACGTGTCGGTGGAAGTCAGTGTTTGCTGTTAGTGTCCCATATGTCAGTGTGGACTACCCACAGGTATGTATAAATATACCAGCATGCACCTTGTAGCTGCCACATCACAGTGAGAATGCCCCACATTCCAAGCATGTCTACTGATCCAAGAGCATGATAGCTGTGTATTAAGCTACTGTGGCTACAGACGTGACATCCATACTGGGTGACATCATAGGTACAGTTACATGGACTAATGAGGTAAGAGAGCGGTCTAGCTGATTACAAGGGTAGAGGCCAGTGGGAAGTGTGATGCCTCATTGGGAAGCAGTAATACATGTTCCCATGACAGGATGCCAACAAACAACTGCACCCACACACTCAGGTATTGACACACATGTATTCAGTGACACAGTCACACCCACACACTCGCTGATTCACCGACGCAGTAACACACATGCACAGTTGCTACTGTTGAGGTGAGGACCCCTGCCTATGTGCAAAACATCATTACAGTACTATGCACCTACATGACGTACCACAGAGAATACACATGTACAGGTAGACAGTATGGCCTAAGATCGGGGACATCAACATGGATAGTAGATTGCATCACCTGGATGGGGGGAGGGGTCTTATCAGTTCAGTATGGTAACATACATCCTCACTCCAGGGACCAGACAGCCATACATACACACACACATGCACACACACACACACACACACACACACACACACACACACACACACACACACACACACACACACACACACACACACACACACACACTGTGGCATTCACTATTGAATACACCTATGTCACGCACCTACAGATACCTCACATGTGTGAGATACATGCCCCTGCCTATGTCCTGCTTTCTACATTGCACTCTGTACAGATGTCTACACTAGTATACAGGAGAGTGAGTAACAATTGATATGTATTCCCCACCATATGTGACATATATGGACACACACGCAACCACACATGCCAGTACTGTGAATCAAACACCTGCCTAGCTCATGATATGTATGACAGACTTACAGCAGTATTGCATGCATTACAAAGTGTTCTGATGCTTTCTTTGGCAACAGTGATGATATATGCACACAGGAGGTCCTAACTGTCACAGGTGTCAAGTGATTTACCTTCGGTGTCACCCCAACCGCTATCTATGTTGTGTGTTATGCCCTTCAATTAACAAAATCATTGCTTACCAGTTACACAGGTTATTGTAGGACCGCTTGTGACACACCTGTGAGTTGTCCTCAGCAAACATCCATCTGCAAAGATGCCCCACCACTTAGTTATTTCCACACATCTGTCCATACCTGAGGTACATCTTTCCGTACATTCAGCATATCACCATATCCAGTTGGCAATGTTGAGGCTGCAATGCAACTGCATGATGTACTAAGATACATGTCACCTGCATACATCAGCAACTGCACATGCATGGTGTCTGAATGCACACCACTAAATGTACATGTGTGTAGGTCCTACAATCCTGTCATTTGGGCATGTTTGTAGGCGTTGCAATTGGTGGACATGTGTAATGACATACATGACGCATGGACTGTTGTATGATATGATAGGTGTAATGAGTGACTGGTACAGAGGGAGTGTTACCTCTGTCAACATTGATATCACACTGTATGTACTGTTAGCATTCAGCAGCCATGGACCTACATTCCATGTGCATGTGTGCAATGGCTGTAGCCACCTGTCTGCACAAAGGACAACAACAGCTATGCTATTTACATGTATGTTGTGTGTGTGTGTGTGTGTGTGGCATGTACATATCCAGGGCAGGTACATGTATGTCATATCTAAACATGAGGGTGTTTACTGGTGTACAGCAACAGTCATCTGCCAATGCTGTAAATAACTGAGGGTCCCTGGTATGTGTACAGCTGACCTGGTTACAGACAGTGGTATCATTGCATTGCATAACACATGATGCAACTGTGTCAGTACATAGGTACTCTCTACAGTTGATGTAGAGCTTGGTACAGTCCACTGGTCAAGGGTCACATGGTGGTGTACTCTTATATGTCCTACAACATATATGGATGTGTGTTGGTGGTCCGAGGGCATGGTGATGTCTGAGGTTTACATCCTAGAATGCAGCATTTAACACTGTGTCCTGCACCTGACTTATCTGTGATGCCTTTTGTGGGAGTACCGGTCAGTACATGTGAGTGGCCTCTATGTATGTGGGGACACTACCACCTGGAGTGGTCCGAACCTGTGTTATGGCCCACATGTCTGGTTCTGAGGTATATGGTGGTAGTGCTATTGTGCACTACAGAGCCTTCAGCCAGGTGTTCCTCACTGCACAGGTGTCAGTACTCCCCATTGTTGGATCTACAGTGAGTAGCTGTGATTATGGACACTACACATCTAGCGCTGGTTAGCATAAGCATACACTGCAGTTGTCCTCTAGGTGTCAGGGTGTTATCCTGTGTTTAGGACATTTGCCTTGGAATGGCACTATATGAGTGAATGTGACTTGGGTATTATCCCCACTCCCTTGAATCATGGATGCATGTGATATGTGTCAAAGGCCTGTCTACTGTCAGTCATGTCATCCCAGAATGACAAACACTGGACAACCTCGTACTTACAGCAGGACATTGGCTCATTGTGATGGTCAAGCAGTTACCACTCCTAGCAAGGCTCATTGTGTTGGTCAAGCAGTTTCCACTCCTAGCAAGACATCATTGCGAGTGGTGGTATTGTGCTTGGTATAGGATGGTACATCTAAGGTGATGGACAGCAGCAGACGCTGTGTATAAGACAGGTGTCAGATATATGTAGAGCAGCATTCCTGCTAACAATGACAACTACTAACACCAGAGCCCATTAAAATGTGTTCTTTATGTCTAACTGTAATAGCATGGCCACTGTGGCCTTCCGTGTTTAGAATCAGAGTGCATCCCAGACAGCCCTGTGCTACTAAGTGTATGAGCATGTCCAGTATAACCTTGTGTAGATGGACACATAATGCATTCAGAACAGCTCTGTGCTACTAAGTGTGTGAGCATGCCCAGTGACACCTTGTGTCGGTTATGTGCCTCTGTGTATAGGCATGGCCATTGTAACCCTGTATAATGATAGTAGTCATCCATTCTACAGATGGGCATACTCCAGGTCAGGATGGATTCCTACTTTAAACACACAGGTTCACAGGCATGTCCATCTTAACTGCCAGTATGCCTATTGATGTCCGCATTCCTAAAAGGTCATAATGACAGCCTTGAAATGTGTAGTCTTTGTGTCGCGACTCATAACTATGTAGTATTGTAACAGTGATCTGTAGATAGGCAGGTGTTCCATTCCCACCACTGGCATGTGTGTGTGTATGTGTGTGTGTGTGTGTGTGTGTGTGTGTGTGTGTGTGTGTGTGTGTGTGTGTGTGTGTGTGTGTGTGTGTGTGTGTGTGTGTGTGTGTGTGTGTGTGTGTGTGTGCCTGAGGACTGGATTATATGCTTTTAGACCTTTCCACCCCATACAATTCCTATACCCCACCCAAACACACACTGATGATGCACCTCCACACCTCTCTACAAGTGCACACCAGTAATGTCCCAGTAACAGTGTCAAAGTGTGTGTGTGTGTGTGTGTGTGTGTGTGTGTGTGTGTGTTTGTGTGTCCAAGTAATCGGTAGCAATTCTGTAAAACCGCGTAATGTAATGTATAAAAATAAAGTAGTTGTTGGTGTTCTAATCCCAGAGACTGTGTGTGTGTGTGTGTGTGTGTGTGTATGTGTGTGTGTGTTTGTCCCCATCTGCCTGAGGACTGAATAAGGCTTTTAGACTGCTCATACTCCATACAATTCCTATACCCACCTTTGGCAAGGCTGATGATGTCACCCACCTAGAAATACACCTCAGGAAGTACTCTAATCCAGTAATCTGGGTAGCGCATTCTATAACTGCGTAATGCTGTAGTGTGCTAAAGTACTTAGGTCGGTGTTCTAATCCCAGACATGCCAAGTGTGTGTGTCTGCATGCATGAGACAAGTACAGTGCTTTGTAAAGTATGCACTCTCTGTACAAATCAGATGACCACCTTTGTCATTCCTGTTGTTGTCACCTACCTAGGTATACACCTGTAGGTGTGCTGCAACCCAGTATTCGCCGTAGCAAATGACCTAAAAGAGTATTGCTGCAGTGTAATACTGTAGGTATGGGTTCGTATATAGGACATGGCAAGTGTGTGTTTGTCTGTCAGAGCCTGTGTAGAGGTAGCTGTGAGTGTCTTACCATTGGACATGTTGGGGAGTGGATTTTGTAGTTTTCCTATATGGTGTCCATCTTATGACACATTGGCCACCTCACGAGAAGTACAGCTGTCAGTCAGCCATGGGACTGTGTTGGCAAGCCATACCCCTACATCTGGCAAAAGGCCTGGTGAACAAAGTATGCAACACTACTAATACCCTGTATCATACCTCCCAACCATTCCGAATTACTCGGTTTTTACCAAGTTTTGGGGTTCAAATGAAGGGGTGCCACGATTCCCAAGTGGCACCCTTCATTTCCGATTTTTTTTTTGCTTTTTTTTTAATTTTTGCGCTGTCAGAGCTGACGTTATCACGTGCGCAATGACATCAGCTCCGTCAGGCTACCAGCCAGTCGGAATTGAGCTCAAGGAGCTCACATCATCATTTCCGGCTGGCTGATTTGAATTGCAAGCTGGCAGGAATGGGGAAATTTAGAACAGCGCTGAAACAGCAGTTCGCCGAGCGGGCAGAGTTTGTGAGCCGGGAACTACTCAGGGCAATGTTATTAATGGCAGCAACGACGGAGGAGGAACAGGAACTACTCTGTGAGTCAGTGTACACTTTGGTTGTGGATGTAACCGTGTGAAGTGGTACATACAGCAGACGCAAATAATGGATGTGATGTCATTTCTGGAATAAATACTCGATTAGTAATTGCATTGTTCAGGTTTGTTTTTTTTGTTTTTTTTATTTACAGCTTGTTAACCCAGATTGGCTATATTTCTAGAGCTTGTTGTTTCCTTGTGACAGTCCACCAGGCAGAAAAGGAGAGGCATTGCCCAGCCTGGTTTATTCACATGTATTAGCATAAGCAAAACAGTTATATATGTATGCAAGGCTGATTGATAAAACGGCAGTTGATTTAATACAAAGTTGTGTTTATGAGGGAACCCTACAAGGTTAACTGTCTGCAATAACATACTCAACAAAGCTTTATAGCTTCATCTAGGAATTGAGGAGGACCATATTTTATTATATCATAACAGTCATTAGATTGACACTATATTTATACGTTTTTTCGAGTGGTCAGAAATGCAGTTGGCTCTAATTTGCAGTCCATTTCCCATAAAGTTCATGCGTACATGTCTCATTATGTGTGAAGCATGCAAAATATCAGTTGTACAAAATGACTTGGCAGTGGTGATGTGTTGCTCTGATTGCCACATGCATTGTAAATAATTCATTACTTTGCTGCTCACGTTATAAACTGACTAATCATTCCTGTTATTTTTCTAAGCTGTGTACAAAGTGCAGAGATTGCAGGGCTGATATAGTGTTTTACTGCAAATAAAGTGCTATAATTGCCAAGAGAATGACAGCCCTTTGACACCATTTACACTAAGTTCAATCTCCAAAGCTGCCAAATCCTTCAGATAGTTATATATTTTATTATTGTGAATGCAAGCAAGAGATCTGCTCTGAAAACTCCTGGGTTTTTCGGTATTATGGTGCACTGGTAGATATGATGCCCTTTGAGTGACTTTATTGTTAAAAAATGTAAAATATGTATGCAGTAGTTTCTAAAGTGTACCTTTATAACACACAATGCCAATGACTGTGATAGCTGTTTTTTATTAAGGAAGTTTAGCAAGAAAAACTACGGGCTGAAATTTTATTTTATATGTATATTAAATGTCCTTCCTTTCCATCTAGCAAGTCTACTATCTGTCATAGGCTTGGAGCAGAACATGATCACACATTTGTTTAATAAGCCTTAAAAAACAGAATTATGTAGGACATATTCAGTACTGTAAGCTCAGTGGAAACAGGTTATATTTCACTTTTAAAAATTATCTAATTACTGCAACTCAGATGAAGACATTTTAGAGTAGGCCTGCAAATTAGTCCATGAAGTTGTCAAAGACAGGTTTTGGTAAGTCCCATTTCCATTTATTACATAATATAATGGCTGCTGAACACATGTATGTTTCTTGTTTTGTGTGCAAGGGGCAAATTATTTGAAAACAGCCCAAAGGTAATCTTTATCCACCACTGGCCAGATGCTTTTTCTTTGGATGTGGTGTGGGTTTCAATGCTGTTTCAATGAATGCGAGTTTCAAGGGCAAAGAAGTTTTAATGTCAAGCCTATTTTCATTGTGAGACAATAACAGTATTGCTTTGTTTACCAGATGATGTCTTTTAGTGTTTCTGCATTGTTGTGCTGTAAAATGTAAAAATAAAATCCAAATCATTGCAGAAGTAAAGCAGAATGCATACATTAGTGTTTATGGTAAATGGGGCGAAATAGCCAGTTAACGGGACATTGGAATGGCTGCAGGGGGACTCTGGTGCCATGTTTTGGTTGTCTGTTCTTCAGTTTGTGTTCGAAAGTTGGTATCCCACAATTCCATTGGAGTGGGTGGGGTTACATAATTATGTATGCAAATTAGATGTTAATCAGCGTACAGATTTGTACCTATTTTTCATGGGCCTTGTCCAGATTTTTGATGTTTCCAGGTTGAGAGGTATGCCCGGTATATGTCCTGCACCCACGTGCCATGCACAAAACAATTTGCCTAGGATATCCCGCTATGTTGCTAGTACCATACACATTAATGAGAGACAGTAGGCATGGTGTGAATGCAGAGGACATGGCACACTGTACAGCGGTACAATAGGCACATATATGCAGACATTGTGCCTTCACTGTGTTCCACACTGGATGCCTGCAACATATGTGGTGCCATCAAATGTGATCCACAGAGGCCATACAATGCTGTACACATGTGCCCTGTATGGACCCATGCCACTGACACCACAGAATACCTGTATCATACTATCAATGCAGGTACAGGGTCGACCTGCTCACTTTAAGCAGGTTTCACCACACAAGGCCAGTATTGACATATCGGGGGATAACAGGCTATGTGCACAACATGTGCCTGCCAAACCAGGTACACCTGTACATGCCACTGTACAGTATTGTGGGACATGCACATCCCAGGCAATGTCCATGAAGGACTATCAAACACAGACATGGCATGCATTGCAAAGCTATGGCCATACACTTTGGTAACCAGGATGTCAGGGCAGATCATGCAGTACCCATCTGTGTGGGACACTGCAGACGCTACATCCCTGCACTGCACACCATTGTCGGGTGATGCGATGCCAAGGATTACCCCTCACCCATCCTTGTACAGCCATCTTGCACAGCCAACCACTACACACCCATGAAGCAATGCATACATGCATGTCAGTACTGGCACTTTATGTCTGCATGTGGGTTATGATGCGCCCAACCACAGTCACTCTCAGTATAACCCTCATTGGCATACCAACAGATGTCAAACTCTTTCACAGGCTGTAGCCCATAGAACCTCCAGATATCCCCTGTGGTGCATGTAGTCCTGCGCATTACTGCAGTATGGCAAACTAAGTAGTTAGGTTGTGTATTTGTGGCCCTGGCAAAGAGTGTCAATGCGTGTCCATTAGAGAGTGTGGTTGTGGTGACAATAGCATCCGTTCACGTGGACAGCCATGTGTGCCACACCCAATGTATGTCTACTATATCTCTGTTGCAGATGTCACTCACCTACACACGTATATGTTCTTACAGCACAGCAACATGTCGCCTTTGTGGCACATGTAGTAATGTCATGTATACATGTAATAGTAATGAGTAGTCAGTCAGGGGTTTGACCCCTGTACTGTTAGGCATGTGGCAGACAATGCTTAGGGTTAAGTCTCCAAGCCCTTCCCTGGTTTACTTTGCCTGTCCCACCCACACACTCTCTGGTGGATGTGAAGGAGTACACCTGCTCAGCAGCAGCATGTGTATTGTAAGTGATGGACATGGTCAGGTGATGGCATCTGCACCTATTGCAGTCCTCCTCTAGCTGATTGCATGTGGAACAGTTGTGATGGTGTTCCCATAGCCATCCGCATGATAAACACAGTACACTATCTAGGGAAAATATGTTGGTATTTGGCCATGACAGTCACCGTGAGTGGTACCTGGATGTGGTGTTCTGACACGGCATCACAGATGATATCTGGATGTACCTCACACATTATACACAGTGGGAAATAGCCTAAAGACAGGAGGGTGATGTGCCACACATGCATGTAAGTGTAGCTATGCTGCATTGAGACTACTTCCCGTTTAACATGTGTGTGGTAATGGCTATTCTGCATGTTTTGATACAGACATGACAGTACTCTGTTCATGAGGGACCCCATCTGTAGGGCCATCTGTGAACTGGTCAGTGTGTGCAACCATTTGTTTCCTGTGTTACACACTGAACACGCATCTGTGCACAGCAGAAGCATAGTGTGAGGATTGCAGACAGTACATGATGATAGGGATGTGTTACTGCCATCGCATCCCTGACTGGACATGTGTCCCATGAAACAGTGGTATGACAGACACTGTCTGGGGTTCCCAGTGACAAGCCAATAATGGGCAACTGTTCATAGCTGCGGTCATACGTCTACTACACATTGTACAGATGGCATGCAGTATATAAGCATGTGTTTTGCTCCCTCTGCAAATATATACCATCTGTTGTGCTGATGGTGATATCTATGCATACTATTGTAGGTAATCCTGTATGCTGGTGCCTATCCCTAAGCCATATGTGGGTTTAAACTGCAACACCATAGGCTGAATGGATTGGAAGGTCCCGGCAGAAACTCCTGTCCCACTTCAGCTGACCATGGTACCGGGCACTGGCACATCTGGGGCCCAGCCTTGGACATCAGCCTCTGTTGGCTCTGCACCACCTTCTGTTGGTACTACCACTGAGGAAGGACCATGTCCCCCCTGGGAGCAGGACCAGACAGGTACATGTCCGTTGTCGTGTGGTCCCGGACGTGTTGCATTGGGGGCTCATTAAGGGGTTCCGAAGCCAGATACGCAAACTCAAGGGTGGAGTCACATTTACAGGGTGATGCTGCCCCTCCTGGACAGCCCCCAGCACTGCCTCCTTTGCAGCTGTTTAGGTGCAGTGGTGGCTGCCCATGGCTGGGGACCTCCATCCAACTGTTTCCATGACCTTGGGAATGCCGAACACCCATCCCTGTCTGGGGTGTATCCCCCCACATGTGTCATATACCAACCCTGTATGCTGTCATGTCTGTGAGCCTACCCTACCTATCCTCCACTGCCATACCTACACTCCTTCCCCTACATCCGACCCTCACCTATGGAAGCATAAGGCCAATCGGCTCTTAGGACAACATCTGCCCTATATGTAGCTGTCCATTTCACACACGTGCCCACTGGAAACATGTAACACTTGTAATATTCATCAAAACATATTCCTGTTATCCTCACCCATGTCCCTCAGGCGCATGATCCTGGTATGCACATCACTCATAAATGGTCCAGGTACACGTGATGAGGATGATCC
Organism: Protopterus annectens; assembly: GCF_019279795.1. NCBI lineage: Eukaryota > Metazoa > Chordata > Ceratodontiformes > Protopteridae > Protopterus > Protopterus annectens. The sequence goes on along the minus strand of NC_056737.1, from coordinate 1,939,209,564 downwards.
CATTGTACACACAACACTACCGGTCCCTCTATGGTTACCCCATTTACCATTATCATGATGATGATGTTGCACACAGCACCTTGCAAGAGTACTGTTCACACATAATGATTGAACAGGTACTGTTGTGTTAATGTACATTACATGCACAGAGTGATGTATAAAGCCAATGTACAACTATTTGCGTGTATGACTGACACATGTCTGTCTGAAGGAGTCTTGAGATCACATAGAACAACACCACTACATAATACAGGCGTCGCTGGTGTTTCCCATTTCATTCATTTGTAATGCTTTGTTGCCACATGGTATGTTCTTGATATATCTCTCTATATGTATATACCTATATGCTGGACATAAACACTCACATATACATCTACATGATGGGATACATTCCTATACTGTTGAATGACTGCGCTGTATAATATGTTTGTGGTACTGTCCGTTGTCTGTATATCTACCATGGTGTATTGGTAATTCACATTAGCTGTGTGTGCAGGGTCCTGGTTTCGAGCCTTGCAGAGGGTGTTTATTTGGTTGCAGGGCAGAACAAGGCCATTGGATACTGAGGGTGTAAGGCACATTAAAGCAGTTGGGAGCGGGTGTGCATGGTGATAAGCACTGCTGATCTCTGGTTACAGCTTCTTACACTCAGTTAGCCTCTACATTGCTTTGCCAGTGCAATACTCGCATACTGGTAGCCAAACAGGCTTACACCCGCTCGATCCCGCACTTGCAAGTGCACCGACATTGGTGCTTGCATCTGGCACTCACACCCCTGGGTGGAACCGAGGACCACAATATTACCTTGTGATGCTCTAACCACTACACTATTGGTGTTCTGCTTCATTTATATGTATACCCATGGTTCATAGTTACCCGAACACACGCCTCAACACTTCACTTACACTGCAGGCATCCATTTTCCTGCTGGGAAAACTGCACTACTACACATGCGCCATTCCCTACTGCTCTGGACCCGTGCCACATGTTGACTCAATCTGAGTATATTCAGACCTCCAAAGCTTATAGTCCTGGCACATACGTGTGTTTGATTGTCAGGGTGTTCATGTGGTCATCCAGGTTTAGGCTGGGGACCGGGACAGCCTTGTACCAGTTTAAAAGTCAGATTTAGCATGTGGACAAGGTTACTCCCACTGTTAGCATCCTACCTGTGGTTAAAAATGCAGAGATTTTGGCCACCTCTGGCTAGCTTGATATGTCAGCACTAGATAGTATGAGTATTCCGCTGATATATTCCTTCGCATTCATTATGAATGCTTTCTTGTTCACATGTTTGTTCTGTAGATATATATATATATATATATATATATATATATATATATATAGTTGCCGCCCTTTCAAATGGCCAAAGTGGTACATATTTGATACAAACGTCAAGATTTTGCAGGCCGACACATACCCACAGCCAGTACAAAGGACAGAACCTCACTTTTATGCCTAATTGACAGCTTATTCTTGTAGCATTTTAGTTGCTTATTCAGTTTCTTATGACATTTAGGTGTTTCAGATACAGAATAACTGTTTTATGCAACAATTACATAAATATAGGACATATTTTTGTCATTAAATCTCAGGACATCTGCCATTTGACACTAATTGTACAGGACACAACTGCCCAAAGAGGGACTGTCCCTCACAAAGTGGGACAGGTGGTTACCCTATATATATATATATATATATATATATATATATATATATATATATGTGTGTGTGTGTGTGTGTGTGTGTGTACGTACGCATGCATACACATCTATATGATTTAATTACTTTGATCATACTGTTGAATGACTGTGCTGTCTGCTATGTTTGTGATAACATGGACGTTAGGTATAACTGCCGTGACTTAGCGGTAAATCACATTGATTGTGATGTGTAGGGTCCTGGTGTCGGGCCTGGCCGACGTGGTATATTGTGTTGCTGGGCGGAACAAAGGCCGTTGGACAAAGGATGAGTACAACACTTTTCAGCTGCGGTTTTCCATTTAACTGCCGATTCATGTCACGCAAAATCCTTCTACATTCTTAGTGTGATACGTCACCCCAGTTCACACTTCATTGGTATTATATCGTTATACAGCCTAAAATTAGCAAGATATGCTCGTTTACAATTTACGCGTCATAAATGGTGTGTGCTGCAGTTGAATCAGCAACGTCTGCTTGATAGTCGGATGCTCTAACCACTACACTATTGGTGCTCTGCTTCATTTATATGTATACCCATGGTTCATAGTTACCCGAACACACGCCTCAACACTTCACTAACACAGCAGGCATCCATTTTCCTGTCAGGAAAACCACACTACTACAGAAGTGCCATTCCCTACTGCTCTGGACCCGTGCCACATGTTGACTCACTCAAAGTATATTCAGACCTCCAAAGTCTATAGTCCTGGCACATGCGTGTATTTGATTGTCAGGGTGTTCATGTGGTCATCCGGGTTTAGGCTTGTCTGAATGGGGAACGGGACTGCCCTGTACCTAATTGAAAGTCAGACTTAGCACGGGAACATAGTTAGTCCCACTTTTAGCATCCTACCTGTGGTTGGGGATGCAGAGGTGTGCTCACCTCTGGCCAACCTGATATAACAGCACTAAATATTACAGGGGGTTCCGCTGCTGTTTCCCTTCACATTCGTTATGACTGCTATATTGTGACCATGTTCATTCTTCATATATATATATATATATATATATATATATATATATATATATATATATCGGTCTGTACATACACATGCATATACACCTACATGCTTATTTACATTTCCCATACTGTTGAATCACCACCACTTACTGTCGCGCATACACGCTTGCATACCCACTTACATCTAGGGTTGCCACCTTTTCAAAAGGCCAAAGTGGGGCATTTTCAGGACACACAACAGATTTTACAGGCCGACACATACCCACGGTCAGTACAAAGGATAGAACTTTACTTTTTTGCCTAAATGAAAGCTTATTCTTGTAGCAGTTTAGTTGCTTATTCTGTTTCTTTTAACATTTAGGTATTTTACATACAGAAATAACTATTTTATGCAACTGTTACATGAAATATGGGACATAATTATTTTCTACAATCTCAGGACATTTGCCATTTTATTATTTTTGGTCAGGACACAACTGCCCAAAAAGGGACTGTTACTCGCAAAGTGGGACAGGTGGCAACCCTACTTACGTCTGCTTTAAAGCACCGTAATCACCCTATAGCCGACTGCCACTATGCGAATGTGAAAGGTATATATTCCCGATAATGCACGTCGGGAGACGTGCATCATGGTCAGGTGTTTAATCCTGGGTCGTAGGTTCTGCAGGACCGGCTAGAGGCTGAGTAGGGTTATGGACAACTACTGCTCATACAACTTGTGTCCAGATGTCTACGGGACTGGACATCATGTTGTGACACCAAGTCTAAGGTTTAGAACAGATACTTATCCCATGAGGGATATCCAAAAATTGTGGGGACCAATGACCTCGATTCTTTTGGCTTTATGAAAAGGAGGTAGGGTTATACATGCAAGGGATAAATAGTTTGGCAATCCTGAGACTGCCTAGGGTGAGACTGCCTACTAGATATGAGTAGGGGTCACTATGTGCAGATATGGTTGCGCCAAGCTAGCAGCCTGAGTATGGGTGGTTTTGGTGGACGTTCAGGAAGGGGGGGTGGTGTGCTGTGGAGGGGATGATGGATATTTAATTATGTAATCAGGTGTGTTGGGATTGGATGGCTCAGTTCAGGCCAGACCATTATGTGGGTGTGAGCCGGTAATGTTTCTGTACATGTGTATCGCACATTTTAATGTTCATATGTTTGTGGGATTGTGTTCTACAGTATGGCCTGTCAGGTTGTATTGCAGATGTGAATGTTTGTTCTCTGGTTTTCTTTCTGATTCACCCACTGCTCCCTCGTACACCTCCAGTTCACCTATTGTGCATCTGACCCAGTCTCCCCTTGCCAAATTATTACATTACCCGTCACCCCCCACACCCATATTACACACACACCATCAATCCCTTCTCTGGTTGATGGCCCATGGCACAGTCAACAGAACACATTGCATACACTACATATCTCTGGTACCAATATGGTTGTGAGGACGACCCTAGCATTTTTGATCTTCCACATGCTGTACTTCACGCACATAGGTACAAGCAAATACTTATCTTTCATGACATGGTAGGTAGACCCGGGTAATACCCGTTCATCTTTGGGCCATCCAGACAAGGATGACTTGGACTGCAAATGGGCAGATATTGAGCGAATGCTCTGATTATTGGTGGGGCCAAAATGGGACATTTTTGGGACACACATCAGATTTTACAGGCCAACACATACCCACAGTCAGTACAAAGGATAGTACTTTAGTTTTATGCCTAAATGATACCTTATTGTTGTAGCCATTTAGTTGCTTATTCTGTTTCATTTAGTTGCTTATTCTGTTTCTTGTAACATTTAGGTATTTTGCATACAGAAATAAGTATTGTATGGAACTATTACATAAAATATGGGACATAATTATGTCCTACAATCGCAGAACATTTAACATTTATAGTGGTTTTGGTATGGACACAACTGCCCAGAGAGGGACTGTCCCTCACAATGTGGGACAGGTTGTAACCCTAACCACTGGGCTAGGCTTAGCAAATGACAGTGGCACGCTAACATGCTGCATTTCGCTTCCACTTGGTATAACAATCAACACTACAATGGAATATGGGCACAGGGTTTTAAATGTCATTTGTTCGAGGGACGGGGACTCAGTATTCAGCTACGTGACTTTGTGTTTACTTTTTATTTTGGTGTTCGCAAAACTGTCTTGTATGCTTTGCATACATTTCAGTATCCACGGACACTGACAGGAGTGATTATTATTAGAGGCAGGCTGTACTAGTCAGCATTTTAGGTTGTGCGTATGCAGCCGACATGTTCACGCCTCCGTGCAGTGCTTAGACACGCCCCCTGCACTAGCGCACGTTTCCTATGCACATGGACGTTGCAGCAGCGCACCTTCATTAATATGCATGTGATGCTGCTGCGCCATCTCTGCACCGCACGGACAGTGCAAGGCTAACGCCGTCCTTGCGTCGAGCTTCATGAATCCCGGGGAAGATGTTTACCCTTTAGCAAAAGGAACCTCTGGAACCAAGGACATATACTGTGTGTTAGGGTATAACCAAGATTCTTTGCGAATCAAAGAAATTATTCTTAAGTTTTGGAATATGTTTGCTATGCTGCCCAACACTAATCAGTTTTTCAATATTCCTTTAAGGTTAGTTATAGGAGAGATGCCGACCTTAAGAACTTGTTTGAGAATGCATCACAAGTTAATAACTTTACACCGCACAAAAATAAGGGTACTTTATGATGTGGCAGTTGTGCACAGTGTTGGATGGTGGTCAATAACAGTGAGTTATTTTTACCAAGCTTGGCTAAGCTTATTCCTACTGATGGACACCACAATTGTGCTTCTAAACGAATAATATACATGGCATTTTGTACCATCTGTTATGCATTCTATATAGGCAAGACTGAGAGATGTCTTAGACAGAGAATATATGAGCACTTATATGATCTAAACAGGGGCAAAGACACCATTGCCCTGCACAGACATCATTTAGTTTGTCCCTCAGCCAAATTTAAATTCTGGGTGATACAGCAAGTTCGGATTCCAGAAAGGGGTGGTAATTGGGAAACCAGGTTGGAATATCAAGAGATGATATGGCAAATCGTCTTTGATGCTTGTGTAAACCCTTGTTTAAATAACCACCTTTCTATAGTTCCTGCCTTGAAACTGAAAGCAAATATTTTAGAACATCTTTCTTGTCATGTTTAGGAGATTTTATACACTTTTGTAAATAATATTTGTGTACATACATTTTTGCAAATATGTGTAAATATTTTTACCAAATTGTGTTGTGCATATCTCTGTATATATATGTTAAACAAGAGTATACAAGTTTCTGTGATGTTTCTTTAAATTTTCAAACATTGTGTAATTAACTTACAGCCACTCACATTCAGGTTTTGGTTATTTTAACAGTTTGTTTGTGACATTACATCATTCTGATGAAGTTTCTGTGGGTGAAACAAAACAACTTATTTGCTGTGGATATTTTGTATTAAACGTCATACCATATTGGTTTGGCTTGGCTTTGTCTTTGCCTACAGGTATATGGATCTTTACTGGCTTTCTTTTCTGCACTGCTGTAGAGTTTTGGCATTCTCTTTGCATAGGCTTGAAAATGTAGCCTTATAAAAACAGGCCTATATTTTCATTTTATATTTTACATTTTAGTAAATGCAACTTCAAAAGGAAGAAATGTTTCTGTAAAATAACCTTCAGGTCAAAAACACTGATAAAAAGTAATTACCAGAACCCCATTGCAACTTTAGAAATGCTTTGGAAACTTTGAAATGACTGAGTTTATTCAATTCACCTTCATGAGCTATAAGGAAAATGATGACAGTTACAGACTAGTACATGATTTGAGATTAGTAAATAAGCGCACCATTCTAGTAGCACATGTTGTGTATGGTATACCATAAATGGTATGACATAAATGACAGTCAAGTAAGATCCACGTAATAAATGCTTTATAGTTGCAGATCTGGCAGGTGAATGTTTTGCTATTGTTTTGTTTCATCAGACATTATCACAAGTGTTGAGACCATTGAATTATGGTAATAAAGTAATGTACTATATAAATGATATCTTGAAATACTCAAGAACAGAGAAAGAGCATTTATAGATATTAAACAATGTTTTGCTAGTTTTACAGAATCCAGAATTAAAAGTCAATGTTACATTTTTGAAAGTGACAGTTCAGTCAAAGGTTCAGATCCCATGCAAGAAAAGTAGAAGTGTAGCTGGTTTCTGTAGTGCCGGTGGGTGATATCGGTACTGCCACCCTACCTCCCTGTCTCTTTATTTGAAGAGAATGAAAAAGCTCCTCAATCTGGTGACACCTGTTCCTGAATTGCAAGAATCAACCAGGTCCTGTTTCTGCATCCCACCCCCTCCTCAGCTGAACAGCATTTAAAAAAAGTCTGCAATCATGTTCCTGTGGATCTTGAAATGCAGAAGCCAATCAGGTCCCATTTCTGTGCCCTATCCCCAACCTTCCTTCCTCAGATTTTACTTTAAAAAAGAAAACAAACAAATCTTTTTTTCTATGAAACTATAACAAACTGCTTGCTACAAATGTAGCAAGTTGTTACGGTTTATACTATTGTCAAAGGAAAATCTTCAAAGACCAATACACGTAAGGTTCAGTTAAGGCATATTTATTTACTTGCCGCAAGGAGACAAAAACATGCAAATACAAGGATTTGTCTAACTACTAACAGGAAGTATGCTTATTCTTATACTATTTTACAAGACATGGCCTTCTATGGCTGACGTAATCAAACACAACTTTCAGTATTGTTCTACAGCAGATGTTACTCAGATTTTCTGCTGACATGACTAGATTTGTGAGAAACTTTTGAGAAAAACAACCTGGCCTTGGTGGGCACTAGTTCGTTTACAAGCTTCCATTGTACAGTGCTACATTTCAAGATACTCTTCTAATTCAGATACAAGCAAATGCTGATTGCAGTTCATATTTTCAAACAGGCTTTGTCCTAATTATCTATGGCTTCTACAGCTGTATATTTTCTCACAGCACAAACGGAACTCCTTATCTAAGCTTCATAGAAGTAGTATTGTTCTATTCATTATTTTCCTAACATAAGCAGGAATCATCTGCTTCTCAGTAAATTTCCAAGGCACAAGCAAGATTTTAGCTAACAATACAAGGTCAGAAAGCATCTGCAGTTTGTACAGATTTATGCAGTATGAAATAGAATAAATGTGTTAACCCTTTTCAAGCTCTAAATGCACTAAGCATATTACTAATACACACATTAATACACATTTTTCTGACATTTCCCCCCTTTTAATACTTTTATTCTACTTTCAAAATAAGCATAAACAGTTTGTTTTCTTCTCCTAACCTCTTCCACTTAGGATTTGCAGTTAAGAGAGTCATTTAGTTTAAACTCATGAAAGCATTTTCAATCTTTTAACAGTTCTTCAAACTCAGTACTTTGATATAAGGTTTCAGAAACTGATATGTCTATAAAATCTTTAATCAGTCTTTTCATGCAGGGGATGCCACAACAAACACATACTCCCAGTAGGAGCATTCCTACACAAATGGCAATCAGGATGTTCATTAGGATGGTACCCCACCCCCCAAACCATTTCTGGAAAAAGTCCATCAGTGGGTTTGGGCCTGGTTTAGTCATGGCCAACACTTGCTGAATTACCTCAAGATGATTGTCTATCTCGTGTTTATGGTCAGGAATATACAAACAGCATTCTTCTTGGATTAAAGTGCAAGTACCACCTCTCGCCGCTAGGGTGAAGTCGAGAGCCATGCGGTTTTGAAGCACTACAGTTCTCATAGCATTCAGTTCATCAGTCACTAATTCGAGGGCGGAAAAAGTTGCATTACTCATTACTTCGAAAAGTTTCAACAGTTTTCTCAGCTCCCAGATTGATTTCACTGCTCCATATGCTGGTAATATGCCTGCCTATGATATAACGCTATCACTCAAGTCGATATGTGTCAGTCCTTTGCCTATGGAATGATGGTCTTTCCAACGCGCATCGATTTGTCCCACTGGATTTAGAGGTTTCTTGATGACCTCTCAGACATTTCGAAATTTTCCTCGAGGCAAAACTGCAGTGTGTCGTATGGCCGGAACCAGGTAACCCAAAAAACAACTGCTGGACCAATTCTCAGGTAACCATTTGTATGCCTTTCTGCCACACACAAAATAACAATCCTCTACTTTAGTAGTAACCTTGCTATGAATATACACTCACCCTGCATGAAACATTTTTCTATCTATTATAGACAGTTGTTTATAAAGAACAGAATTATGTTTTACTTCATCAAGTGTTTTGTGCATCAATCCAAGAAATGAATCATAGTTTATATTACAATAAAGATCTACATTGTTACCTTTAGTGTAACATTTATAAGGAACAGTCACATTGCAATTGCTCCAACCCACCTGAACAGTATCATTTTTGTAAAAACACACAAGTGCAATGCTATTTTATCTTGTGATGTAATGGTTGAGGTATCATAAATCAAGTTTTTCCAGGTCTCATTGACCCCTAGGGGGACTGTAGTCATTAATCCCCCCCCGTATGCTGTTGGCAAAGCTGTGCAAATCCAGCAATTCGAAACATTGAAAGTCTCAGCATACACATATTTAATTGCCTGGTAAGTGTTAAAGTTTGGATGCCAGTCTATGAGTAATGCTTCACGTTTATTCAGTTCAGTCTGTGTGGCTGGGAAAAGGAAAGGCCACAACAAAAAGATTATTGTCACTAGTACAGTTAACAGGATGATTATGCAATACTTCTGAGGAAAGGGTTGTTCTGCATTCCTGTTTCTTCTGGACTCTATCATTTTTACTCTTGGCATGTGACAAGATTTTTGTCCAGTTCAAAGTTCTTTACTAATTTTCAGTGCATCAGGTGGATCCAGGAGGCACGCTCCGCTATCTTGACTGCAGTGGGTGTCGACAGAAGCACTTGATATGGACCTTCCCACTTTGGTGAGGCCCAATTCTTTCTCTTTACTGTCTTCACCCAGATCCAAGTTCCAGGGGACACTGCCACTTCTGATGGTCTGGTTCGTTCTTTATCTGAAACAGAATTTGACTGCAACAAATGTTTAGAATTTAACAAGTTTTGCATGTACTCAGCTAGTGTACTGTCAGCTTCCTGGTCTGTGGGCATGAGAGATTTCCATTGAGGTATATAATAAGCCCTTCCAAATAATTTTTCAAAAGGAGTCAATCCTTTTGCATTTGGAACAGTTCTCATGCTCAACAGTGCCAGGGGCAGACAGTACACCCAATTTCTCTGTGTTTCTACTATTAACTTCCTTAGCTTATTCTTTAAAATCCCATTATGCCTCTCTACTAGCCCTGCAGATTGTGGGTAATATGCACAATGATTTTTTTAAATAAATACCGAAATGTCTACTTAACTGTTGTATGGTCTGGTTTACGAAGTGTGTGCCGTTGTCACTGTAGATCCTTTCCGGAATGCCGAATCTAGGGATGATTTCTTTAAGAAGAACTTTGGCCACAGTTGCTGCGTCTGGATTTTTAGTCGGAAAGGCTTCCACCCATCTGGAAAACATATCTACAATGACAAGACAATACTTCTTATTTTCACATTTATTCAACTCTATGAAATCCATACAGATAGTATGAAATGGATACGGTGGTGTAGGGAAACTCCCTTGCTTGGGCTTTAACGCCCCTTATGCATGATGTTTATTACAAACATGGCACATCGAACAGAATTTTTTAGTGTAATTTAAGAATCCATATGTCATGAACGCTTGGTTCACCAGCTGTACCATCCCCCCCTGTTGAGACATGGCACTGCCCATGGCTCAACAAAGCTGTATATCTAAACAAATTCGACGGCAATATCGGTTTCCCTTCTTTAGAGATGTACAGCCCCTTTTCGAGAATTGCTCCTCGTTTTACCCATCTTTGTTTTTCAACTTGCGTAGTAAGTGTCTGCATTGTCTTTAACATTTCTAAGTCTAAAATCTCAGAGGGTTGTAATTCCTCATTCAAAAGAAATACTTCTGAAGCTGCCTGCTTTGCAGCTGTATCAGCTCTCGCATTACCTTTTGAAATCCTGTCCTGTTGCTTGGTATGAGCTGTGCATTTACAAATAGCTACTTTCTGAGGTAACTGAATAGATTCTAAAAGATCTAAAATAAACTGTGCATGATTGATTGGTTTGCCAGTAGATGTTATCATTCCTCGATTTTTCCACTGTTGCGCAAAAACATGTACAGTAAAAATAGCATACTGGCTGTCAGTTAAAATGTTCACACATTTACCCTTTGCTAAGGTACATGCCCATGTCAAGGCAATCAATTCTGCTGCCTGTGCAGATACATTGTGTGGTAAAGATTTCACTTCTATAATCTCCATATCAGAAACTACTGCATATCCTACTAGGTCCTGTCCTGCAGGACCCCTTTTGCATGAGCCATCCACATAGTATGCCACCTCGGCATCATCCAAGGGAACATCCGTAAGGTCTTTTCTAGGCAGTGTCTTTTGCTCAATCACCTGCAGGCAGCTGTGTGGTGTGCCATCTGCAGGGGTTGGGAGCAAGGTAGAAGGGTTCAAAGTCATACATCGCTCAATTGTCATATGAGGTTGGCTCAACAATATAGTCATACAGGAAAGATGCCTAGCAGGGGAAAGATATGCTACCTTCTCTTGCAGTAAAATAATCGTGACTGCATGAGGCACTCTCAATGTGGGAGGGTGGAACAAAACTACTGAGGCCGAAGCCTGTACTGCCATTACAGCTGCAACTACGGCTTGTACACAGTGGGGTAAAGACCATGCCACTGGGTCCAGTTGTGATGAATAATAAGCAATAGGGCGTTGCTTGTCCCCATGCTGCTGTGTTAACACTGATGTCATATAACCTTCCTTACAATCTACAGTTTGGAAAAAACATTTATGATAGTTTGGTAATCCCAAAACTAATGAGGACACTATTAACTGTTTCAGTTTGCAGAAAGCAGATTCTGCCTCTGGTGCCCATTGTAACAAATCCTGTGCTGCCATAGGCTTTTTATAAATCAGGTTAGTCAATGGTGCAGATTCCAAGGCATAGTTTGGAATCCAACTCCGACAAAAATTAGTCGTACCCAGGAAGGACATAATTTCCTTCTTGGTAGTGGGTTTTGGTGCTTGCAAAATCGCTACTTTTCTCTCCTCATCTAATGTCCTATCCTCCTTGAATATTACATAGAAGTAGTATTGTTCTATTCATTATTTTCCTAACATAAGCAGGAATCATCTGCTTCTCAGTAAATTTCCAAGGCACAAGCAAGATTTTAGCTAACAATACAAGGACAGAAAGTATCTGCAGTTTGTACAGATTTATGCAGTATGAAATAGAATAAATGTGTTAACCCTTTTCAAGCTCTAAATGCACTAAGCATATTACTAATACACACATTAATACATATTTTTCTGACAACTATGTACAGAGTTCTATAGCATTCAGGTATTAAGTTAAAAAATAAACTTTTTTCCTTTAAACTATAGTGAGCTACAGAAGTCTGAACATTCAGTTTACAATATTCAGTTACAGAAGTTTCAGTTTGATTCATACCATCAGCGCTGTCATTCAAGATAGTTTCAGTTATATCACTTTATTTTTGCTGCTGCCTCACATGTGGACATTCTTGTATTTTGCTGCTCACTGTAGACATCCTATTTACTACATAAGAAACTGATTTTATCAGACAACCACAGGATCATGACTTTTATTTTGAAAGGGTGCAGAAAAATGAAACTGTGTAATTTGGCTCTTTTGCAGTACAGATCTGGGGCTGGATATTGAAGTACAGTTAAAGTAATTACCTGAACTCCATAGCAACTATGGAAATGGCTGTAGTGAGCAGAGGAACTGTGATCAAAAGGCAGTTTTAAAGTGCAGTACAGTTACTTCAGTAGCATTGCTTCAAAGTATCAGAACACTTCCTAAGAATTGCTTCAGAGTCCCCAAGGAAGAAATGTTGGAGCCAATCATTCACCAAGTCCTGTTTCTACATCCCACCCATCCTCAGCTAAAGGGCATTTTAAAAAAGTCTACGATCAGGTACCTGAGTCCCCTGAAATATACGAGCCAATCAGGTTTCATTTCTTTGCCCTGCCCGATCCCTCCTTCCTCAAATTTTGCTTGAAATAAAAAAGAAACAAACAAATCGTTTTTTTCTTTGAAACTGTAACAACCTACTTGTTATAAATGTAGCAAGCATTTGCTACAGTTTATGTATAGAGTGGTACAGCACTCAGGCAATGCATTTTTTTTTCTTTTAACTGTAGCAAACTGCTTGCTACAAATGTTTCTAAAGTTTACTTTGTACCACATATGGAGTGCTACAGCACTCAGGTTAGACTGCAAATGCAATACTGGCTTTAAAAATCTGTTATGCACTCAAGAGTGATCTAACACTTTGTACCTGTGGCAGTTTCCACTTTGCCTCACCCTTACTATGCTACTGAATAAAAGAAATCAGTATAAATATTATTTGTCAGTGTAGTCACAGGTTCAGATCCCATGTAAGGAAATAGTGCAATGTAATTTACTGTATGAGGAAACTCTATATACACATAAAGAACAGATGAGTAAAGCTTCAGAATAAAATTAGTTCAGTTCTAGTAAAAAGTGTGTATATCTAAGTAGTTCAAGATTATGTACATTTCATGCAAAATTTGATGTTTTCACAGACTTTGTTGTCAAATTAAAGTTAAGCCCAGTGAGCTGAATTGAAGACAGTACTGTATGTTAAAGCAGTATGGTGAAGATCACTTAAATATAATTAGTGACAGTTTTTATGCAGTAACAGTTTTTAATATTTATCTGGAGATCTGGGCTACATGGAAATTTGTAGACAGTAATGGTAAACCCTTGCAGTATTCAGAAGTACTGAAAGAGTTAAATGATGTCAGCTGGAAGAACAGAACGATTTTAAGGCAGTGGGCAGAGATAGCTGCACACTGAGTGGAGAAATTATTTTGTGCAAATTATTGTCTGAGGGTCATGAAGTAAAAAGTGATTATGATGCAGCTCCAAAAAATAGTTAAAATTGATTTTAAAAAAGTGCATAAATGCAAGAAAGTGCTAAAGTATTAGTACAGTGCCAAATTATTTTTTTAGTTTCATTTGAGTCAATGTCAAGGATTAAAAATGCCACTCAGTTTTTTATTTGATTCAGTAATGAAGTTATAACTTTTGTATTTCACTATATCACATCATCAGTTTGGCTACCTACCTACAATAATTTCTTTGTTAATAACATGAGTTTATTTCAGGCAGGCAAAATGCATATAGCTAATAGTGAGGTTAAAGTCAGGGTAACACGTAATGCTAATGATATCTATATTACCATTAAAGTATGTTTACTGCAAGAAATTTATACAGCTTTTTTGTATTTTTACAGGTATTATACAAGGACAACTTTGACCTAGGAACTGTTCTTTTTTGATTAAAAGGAATTTTAGTTACAAGTTTGTTAAAGGTTCAAGATATTTTCCACACAGCCTTGCCATAGGGGGATGGGGGATTATACAGGAGGCCAAATATTTACAAATAAATACTCCAATGGACACTAAGGACACTGGAGTGGCTTTTCCTATACCTCAGCAGTGACTGGGACAATACAAAGTAAGGCTTACTCTATTGCATTTTTTTTTATTCCAGAAAGAACTGTTTTCAAGACTACTAGATTATCAAAAGAAGAGCCAGAAGTGAAAAACATAAGTGTGTGTGCACAAGTTTAATATGAACTGTACATTTTACTAGTTTTCAATGTTTATTTAAACATAGATGCAATGTAGTTAACTTCATGGATTATTCAGTACATAAACAAACAGTATGATAATTGAATTTATGTAGATTTGTCTCAGTTATCCAAAGGAAAGTATTTTTTAGAGTTGAACATATATATATATATATATATATATATATATATAATACAAATGCAATGTGTTTTCATGCTGAGCAGTGATGTCACAAAGTATTCCAAACTGAATTTCAAATTCAAGTTATGTCTTCAGATCATTGCATAGCAAAATTACAAAATTACAAAAAAAAAAGTACAAAATTTCAGTTTATGTTTTTGTGTTCAGATGTTTCTGGCATGAAATTGTGCACTTTTAGTGTCAGTTTCAGTTAGTTACAGGATATAACATTCATACACAACACTTTCAGATGTTCAGTATGATAAATTTCTGACATCATAACTAGATAGTTCCCACAGCATGTATAAATAGTATGCATATATAATCCAAACAGACTTTACAGAATCACATCACATCTCATACTATACAGTTATCAGCTTTAAGGGTAAAGTGACAGAATTATCTGTAGCAGTCTTATCAAGACAAGTTATATAATTACCTAAAGAATAAGTAGTAATAGTTATTTAAAGGATAACATAACAGGCTTCATTTTTACAAGATAAAGTGCATGTTGCATAATGATTATTGTATAGACAGAAAATTACAACATGACAGGGCATGCAAAGATACAAATCTAGAATGCAGAAAACAAGTTCTAGTAAATGTAATTTTGCTATTACAGTACACCAGAGTCTGGAGTGTAAGTATATAGGATTATTAGTTTGCACCCTAACAGACCTAAATGAAGATTTATAAAAACAGGTTAATACAGTATATTGTCATTATGCTTCAAGATACATATATTATGTGTGGAAGAAAAGAGCTTATAGATGGTTACTACCAGATTGGTATCTTTTTACACAGAATATGTTAAAGAATGGCCCAATAAAATTAAATCATAAAGTTAAGAAAATTAAATCCAGAAGATTTTCAGAATAATTTATAGGTAATGAATGCTCAAGTGACACCTAGTGATCAAAATTATAATTGCAAGTGTATTTACTGGATGGAAAGAAATTATTTTGCAGTTCCTATATTACTTATAGTAATCATTATAGTATTTTTTTGCAGACTATATTAATACATTTATAAGGTGATTATAGAAACAAATCCTTCTTCAGGGATTTCAGGAGGGATTTTAAGGTCAGATTTATTACAATAAATCCTACATAAATAAAGTACTTTCTTTGCATACACTTGAAAATACAGCCATATTAAAGCAGACCTATTATATTAATTTTATATTTTACATTTTACATATAGCTTTAGTAAATGCAGTTTCAAAAGAAAGGAATGTTTCAGTGAAATAACCTTCAAGCCAAACACTGATAAACATGCAGAACTAAAACATTTCCTTAAGACCTTGCAGAGATATAAAAGACAGTTTGGAGACAGGCATCAGCAATGTTGTTGTATCTTTCGGCTTTTCCCGGTTAGGGGTCACCACAGCAGAACTCTGGTCCGCTAATGATTGGCAGTAGATTTTTACGTACTGAGTTGCCAGCCCTAACATACAACCTTCAACGAAGGTACACCCATTCACGCATGTCTCCACACAAAAGACGATTTCGCTGAGAATCGAACAGGACAACATCTTACTGTGAGGCGACAACGCTACCGCAGCACCACCATCGCATATTTAGACAGGCATCTGCAATAATAAATCTTATTTAGATGTCACAAAGCTTGGGAGCCAAGGGCAATGGGGCATGTTAAACTGTGTAGGAAAGCATTAAGATACTTTCAAGACATAAGTCAGTTCAGAAGCTTAGGAGTTCAGAGTTACAGAAGCAGATACAGTACACCTCAGTTCATTTCAGTCTTCAGAACTCCAGAATACTGAGTATTCAGTCTGCAGTCTTCAGTTACAGATGTTTCAGTTTGTTTCAGATCATCGGCACTGTCATTCAAGACAGTTTCAGTTACATCATTTTATTTATGCTGTTACCTCAAATACAAACATTCTTATATTTTGCTGCTCACTGAATGCATCCTATTTACTAAATAATAAACTGCTTTTATCAGACAAACACAGGATTGTGACATATTTTGAAAGTGAACAGAAAAGAGAAGCTGTGAGATTTGGCTCTTTTATAGTACAGCTGCAGACATTACAGTTCATTCAGTTGATTTAACAGAATTTATAAATTAAATTGTTTAAACAAACTTCTAGTTTGAAGACTGATGCAGCACAGAGTAAATTATAACTCAGCTAAGTGTTACACAGCAGGTAAATCAAACAAAATTTGAAGCAACTGGGTTAACTCCCATAGTAGTCAAAAACATTCACAAACCAAAACATAACTACTACTCAGGAACCATGTAGACAGGAACTTTATTGAAAGGAACAACCACTTTCACACACAGACATGCTTTATGAAGCATTAAAACCATTACTAGAACATAAAATTTGTTAAATAACAAGGTATAGAAATCACATGTTCACAAACATCAGTCATAAGCCACTTGATGTCTAAGTCTTTATGTAAAATACGTTTAAGGTATAGCATTCATTTAATCCTAGATCTGATGTTGCATACTGTATACTTTGTTTTCCTTACTTACTTTTTTCCACCTGAATCAGTTCTATGAATCTACAGTTCTGTAAAAAACTGTAATTAATTAATTAACATTGTAGCCCAGGTTAAAACTACAGAACCAAACACAAGCCACACCACTCTCCTGCTTGAAGCTTAACTTCATACAAAAATATGGACACTATGGTTCTGCAAAAAAATGTAATTAATTAATGTAGCCCTGGTTAAAACTACAGAGCTGAACACAAGCTACACCACTCTCCAGCTCAAAGCTTAACTTCTGCAAAAATATGGAAACTACAGTTCTGCAAAAAAACTGTAATTAATTAATGTATGTCACTCACTTAGATATTTCTCTGAAAATTACCTGAATTGAAATGCTGCCTGCACATGACCGAACCAGACTTCACCCCCCATTCATTTCTGCCTCTTCACACTTGCACAAGCCCTCCTCTTACTTTCTACCCTCTCTCCTGGCCTGTCTCTTTTCACTCAACCTTTGTAGTCCCACATTGATGTAGTTGTCTTATTGTCCTTAGGTACTCACTGTTATTTCAGTGCTTCCATATTTGCTCATATACCTAACAGTTAACCTTCTTGCCTTAACTTCCTTGGCCGTACTCTAGAGCCAAGTTGTGCTTTGTGCTTAATAACTAATTTTATCCAGTATTACAGCTCAGTACCTAGCATTCCCTTCCCTTTATTACATCCCCTTTTTACACTCTGTTCGTATTCATTGTAACAGTTCAACAATTGCTTTCACTGCCACTACTTACTGCTTCATTGATTGTTTTTGCAGTCAACTGCTATCCAGTCCTGCCACCTCTGTTCACTCTCACTCTGCTCAGGCTCACTGCGTTCCTCTACCCTGCTGTTAAATCCCACCAACCCCCCCCAGTGCAACTAAACTTATCTCCACCTAACCACTCTCTCCAATTAATATCAGCCAATCATACACTACTTTTTTTCACACCCTCACCTCACACTCACTTTATCTGCTTTAAAGTTGCAACCACCTATTTCCCTCCATCTAACCCCTATACCCAGATATCTGCTACATATCCTAGCACCTAACTTTACTTCTCTGCCATCACTTTCTTAACACCTATAGCCTCACCGCAACTCCTAGCTAATCCAGCTCTCCTTACACCCTAGTTTACCATCTACCACTCTTAATTATTACCGTCTACTACTTTTACATTTCCTATTAATCACCCCATCTATATCAAACTCTCATCTGCATGCTTCTAGTACTCTGTCCCTTTCCACATCACCCTAGTACCTGCATTTACTACTGCTGTCATACCAGCCAGTGCTTACACCTTTCCTATATTTATAATCTTATCATATCACCTCTTTCTTCTCCCTTACAATATCTACTTCTATCCATACCAAACACCTACAAGTGTTATCATTTCACACTATCATCTTCACTCTCCTTTTACTTGTCAACCACCTAACATCCTAACAAATCCAACTAAACAATACTTGCTCACATCACAGTTACAAACCCTCAGATTCACCAATCTCTACCCATTAACTTTGATATTGCCTCAAGCCTCTGTAATGCAGCTCATGTAAGTCACTTTCCTTGTAAGTACATACAACTTCTATCAAAATCTCAACCACTTCCAAGTATACCAAACTACTAACTAAGCTTTTAAAACCTCTCTTGTACTTTACTTCACAACTAAAAACTAAGTGGAGATAGTCACCATAATCCAGGTCCCACAAATGCCCAACAAAAACCCACTATCCCTGCTACTGCACTAACCTGTACTCTAATACCAGATTCCCCTAAGGGATCTAGCCTACGGTTACTTAACATGAATCTCAGGAGCATAGTCAATAAGGTACACAATCATCATGCCTACCTATCTCAATACTCGCAGGCATCGCCGTACTTACAGAAATATGGCTAAAACCTGACATTAGTAACAATGAAATTCTCCCTCCAGGATATAACACACATAAAATAATCTTGCAGGTGGAATAGCTATAATGCATAAACAAAATGTAAAATTAGATCTTACTGAATCAAACACTCCTGAATTTAGTAATGTTGAGCTATTATTTATCAAACTTGAAATCAAGCACAATAAACATCTAGCTATAATTGCTACTTATATTCCTCCTGTCAATAACTCTAACATAGTCAAGGAACTTCATCACTGGATATCTTTAACATTCTCACAAGAAACCACTGTAGTGAGCGACTTCAACACTGACTGGTACTCTTACAACTCTAAAAATCCCACAAATTTTATTAACCTATGTGGCTTTACACAGGTTATACAAATGGCAACAAGAATAGACAAAACCACAAAACGGCAATCAATACTTGACTGGATTCTAACTAACAAACCTTCTCTAGCCTTCCAATCAGGTTGTCTCCCCAATAGTATCAGTGATCATCTTCCTACATACTTACTCAGACATAATCTTAATCCCCCAGACCCCTCTCTGAACTCTTCCCCTTAATTCTGCTGTGCATTATTTTAATACCACCTTGACATACTCACCTTGCAGAACTACTAGAGTAAAATCTATCTACACACCCTGGTTATCAAAAGACACTAAAACTCTACTCAATCAAAGAGACAAAGCATGGGCATGTTGTTGTGCCAGCAAAAATCAAGCTAACCTTGAACACTATAAACAACTTCGAAGCAAGGCCCAAGTCAAACTAGACAAAAGATGTACTACACAATAATACAACAACAGCACTACAACAATCCCAAAAAATGTTGCTCTGCCATAAAAAACTCTTGCAACCTGGTCAGTCATCCACACCTACCCCTTCAACCTCTAACAATAACGAAAGCATAGCCACACATTCTTCACTAATTCTATATGCTCACTTACCAAATCACATCCTGTTACACCTTCCACTATACAAATTATGCCCAATGAATCGAACTACACCTTCAGCTTTAAACTGGTAAAAAAATTACTCTCTAAACTTAAACCCACTACACTTGCTGCTGATAACCTACCTAGAGAATTCTTATAGAGTACAGCAGATGCCATTGCCTACACATTTATATTCTGATTAATCACTCTGTTTCTGAACACTACATTCCCTTAACCTGGAGAATTTCTTATATTATACCTCTACATAAACATAGCAATTCCACTGAGTTCTCTGACTACAGACCCATAGTTATCTTATCACTCCTATCCAGAATAGAAAAAATATCCATGTGCAACTTTTAAACTACCTATAGTCTAATAACCTCCTTACCAGCACCAGGTTTTCTTGAATAATGGACTACTGTCCTGCAGTTTGATTTACATTTCCGGTGATTGAATTCTAATGTTTATTGAGAGTTATTGATTTTCAAACTTGTAATCATTCTTTACTTATTATTAAATGTTTTTTGTTATTTTATATTGTGGTTGGAAACCAATGTTTCTCTTTAGAGATTAGAGAGTGCTTCTCCCTGTTTGATATTCTCCAGGTCACCCTGAGGCCTGGCTGTTCTGGTCAGCGCTATCATTAATTATGATAATTAATTTTCATAATTGGACACCCATTTTGAAGAGCATGAAGACCCTATGATTGGTGGCAGCATTTATGTGTTTATTTTGGGAAAGAGACACAGCTGGAAATCTGTGTTAGGTTTTTTCAGAAGTGTTTGGATGTGGGAGATTTTGAGTCTGAGTGTATCAGAGCTCTTAAACTGGTACACTTTGCTCTGAAGTGTGTAATAAGAAAATACATTTGGGTGGGCAGAGGTACATAGTCCAGTCTCAGAAAATAGAGCATATTCCTTTTGTGGTCTTAAAGGATAATTGTGAAATACTACTTTTGTTTAAGTGATTATTTCATATTGGCATCAGTATTGAGGATTGAAGCTCCTTAGTTACTAACCCAGGGTAGCAGGGGGCATCATCTAATTGGTGGCAGTCTGGTGAGTATTGGCTGGATGTCACATAAATTGGCGCCAGCGGTGTAAGATTTTTAATTGGATTCCAGTAGTCTGTGAGTAGCTGTTATTAAGGTATGTACTCTTGACAGCCACAAGGTAAGCAGTCAGAATTTAAATCCACCACAGTTTTAATTAGTTTTTAGTTAGATAGTCAGTGATAGCAGGCAAGGATGTCAGCAGAAGATTTTAGCAAGCTGACAAAAATCCAGTTGGCTAAGGAGTGTGAAGCAAGAGGATTGGTGCACTGCAACCTGACCAAGGAAGCAATGATTTCAGCCTTGGTTGCAGCCACAGTTCAAACCAGCCATTCAGAGGATATCCAGTTTGGAGTTGGTGATGTACATTGTGCCGAGATGGGAGAGTCCACATTTTCTTTAGAGGATCTGAGAATCTGTCTAGAGATAAGGAGACTGGAACTGGAGGCTGAGGAAAGAATGTGATGCCTGGAGGATGAGGAATGGGAGAAGACCAAACAGCTGGAGACTGAAGACAGTCTGAGGTGTTTAGAAGCTGAGGACAATGAGAAACAGTGCCAGCATGAAATGGAGCTTCAAACCCTTCAAGAGGGTCATGGAGGTAATGGAGAAGGGGATAACCAGACCCCAGAAGATTAAATGTCACTAAACGTCTTCCTCAGTACAGGTATGGGGATGACTTTGATAGTTTTATTCATATGTTTGAGAGGGTATGTAGACAACATGATGTTGACCATGAGCTTTGGGTTCAGCTCCTAACTTCCTTACTTTATGATAAAGCTGTTCAGGCTGTAGCAAAGTTAAATGATGTAGATTGTTTGAAGTATGAAAAAGTGAAATGTTGCTTGCTTCACTGTTGCAAACTTACACACCCGAAGCTTATAGAAAAATGTTAAGTGAACAGAGATGCAAGGCAGATAAAAGTGTAGGTGATTATATTGCTGACTTATCTCATTACATCTGAGTGAAGTCTCCAGGTGCATCTGTAGTTAACTCCTATTGACACCTCTAGATGTCAAATATTGCTTGTTCATATTTGCATCAATAATTCCAAAACCATGGTATGTGCAAGGTTTTAAAAGATGTCATCTTAAATCTTACATAATGGCAAACTCAACTGTATTAATATTTGACCTTCATCTAGTGCAGGTAAAATGATATTAACTGTTGTTTTTATGATATTAACTTACATATATATAATTTTCACAATTTTCTAAATATCTCAACAACCAAGTAAAATAGACAGAACCTCTCACCCACGTATGAAAGCTCTTAGATAGATGCATAACAACGTTGCTGACCGTGTGTGTGTAACTCAAGTGCCTGCTGAGATAGTGCAAGTTGTTTACAAAATATTACAAATGTAATAGTTACTTTGTTTAATGTGCTTTAGAAAATTCAGTTTAACACCTAGAACATAAAGAATGCTACCAGAAGAGTTTGCTATTTATACTTCTTTCATAACCCCTATGGTTCCAGAGATATAGACATTTGTTTGGAATATGAGGACATAATTTGATTCTGTTAAAGGGCTTAGGTTTTGCCCATTGGAAGTCACAGTGCAAACTTCCTGAGTGCCATTGGAGTGAATGAGTTAAGTACTTACTTTCACAGATGGGTGATTGAGTGTCAAGTCACCACTTCTGAGGGATTGGCAGACCTTTGGGTGAGGGAACAAGCCCTCAGTACTTTGCCTGAAGATATGAGAATCTGGTAACCAGACCATGAGTGCAACTCTGCAGAGGAGTTGGTGAAAAAAGGGGATCTCTAATTGGCAAGCAGAGCACCACTGAATAGGCGAAGGATACCCAGTGCTGCACATGGACATAAGGGAACCCATGCGGGCAGTCTAAACCACTCCAACAGAGAACACCAGTAATGGAGAAACTACTAATCCAAGTGCATGGTTAGGGATTAGATGTTTCAAGTGTTACCAGAAGGGACACATAGCAGTCAAATTGCCATTGAGGCAAGGTGAGAAAAAAAAGGTGAGGGTGCCAGCAAATGGTAAAGACAAACTGCCAGTGGTAAGTAGTTTAGAAACAACTAGGGTGCCAGATTATCACCAAAATTTATATCCAAATTTAGTAGATAGTAAACAGGTAGCTGCTAAGAGGGACAGAGCTTCTGATATAACCATTGTGAGGCCTGCAGTGGTTAGAGAAGAGCAGTACTTACTTGGGATGTCCAATCTAGTCAGAGAGTTGGGAGGGACACCTTTCCAAATAACTTGGCTAGGGTTCATCTTGACTGGGAGGGTGGAAGAGGAAGCAAGCAAGTAGGTGTGTTTGAGGATAGTTCTGTAAATGTTGTGATGGGAATGACTTTGATGATGCAGTACCCTGTGTACATGTAGTGACATGTAGTCAGGCTTGGAGAAAGGCATGTAGGTCCAGTAGTCTGGGTGAGACCTAGAAATATCTCATACCTGAATCTGGGACTGGCGTGGTGGGTGCTTCAGAGAAGGTGCTATCTGATAGCAGTAAGTCTGAATGGGAGCCACAGCTGCTGGTGGGTACAGATACTGATGTTCCCTTGGACACAGTGACTGCAAGGATGGAGGTGAGTGGTGGTACTCAGAGTGACAGTGAGGCACAGCTGTCAGAAGAGAATAGGCTTCATGTGGAAGGGGGGCTGGGGAAGGTCCGCAAAGGTAGAGTTGAGACAGGTTCATAGGCAGGTTCATAGGTAGGTAGTAGGCTATCCGCCCAAGGGCCTAAGTAAGCCTAGCCAACAAAGTTCCCTGGCTTAGAGAATGGACTCCTGGAGGTGGGCTAGAAGGTGAAGTGATATGGCAGCCAGTAGTGCCTAGAGCTTACCATCTGCCACTCTTGGCCAGAGTGCATGACATTCCTATCTTATCTCATATGGGCATAAGAAGTACTAACAGACTTATTATGCAAAATTTCTATTGGCATGGGTTTTCAAGAGATGTGGTAGGATATTGTAGGACTTGTGAACAATGCCAAAAAGTTGGTAAAGCAGGGGACAATGCTAAGGCCCTGTTAATGCCTTTGCCTGTTATCGAAGAACCATTTCAGTGAGTGGCCTTAGATATTGTGGGAGCCCTGAGTACTCCATGTTGTACAGGAAATAAATACATCTTGGTGGTAGTAGACTATGCTACCAGATATCCTGAGGCAGTGGCTCTGTCGTCTATTGAAGCAGAGAAGGTGGCAAATGCTTTGATAGAAATCTTCAGCAAAGTAGGTTTTCCACAGGAAATATTAACTGACCAAGGTGCCAACTTCATGTCAGACCTGCTGACTTGTCTGTAGAAGCATTGTGGGGTGAAACATCTAAAGACCACCCCCTACCATCCACAGACTAATGGTCTTGTGGAGAGGTTAAACTCTACATTGAAGACTATGCTATGGGCATTTGCAGACCAGTTCAAAAGTGAGTGGGACAAGTATTTGCCGCATCTGCTGTTTGCGTATAGGGAAGTACCACAGGAATCTACAGGTTTTTCATCTTTTGAGTTGTTATATGGGCATACAGTGAGGGGATGTTTAGATTTAATTAGAGAAGAGTAGGAAGGTGAGAGTGAATATCACAAATACTCTGTTGTGGCTTATGTTCTCAACTTTTGGACAAGACTTAAGAAGATCATGGGTTTAGCTCAAAACATGGGTCAAACCAAAAAAGACACGCAAGGTGGACTCAGTGCAAAAAAATTATTCCTGTACTGAAGAAGGCCGTGTGTTTTGGGCTTAAACCGGTTTTTTCCTTTCTTTTTTTATATTTATGCACATGCCAAATTTTTTTTGCTTGTAACAAACCTCTGTGCTGGCTCGTTTTGTGTTTTTAGCTCAAAACAACCTAGCAGTGGCTCAACAACAAAAGAAGTTGTGGTATGACAGGAATGCATAGGCTCGAGAGTATACTGAGGGACAGAGGGTGACAGTACCTGTTCCTGTTAGACATAACAAGTTACAAGCAGCTTGGGTGGTATCTTTTGAGGTGGTGAGGAAAATCAATGATGTGAACTATATGGTAAATTTGGTAGGTAGGAGACAAGGGCACAAAATATACCATGTGAATATGATGAAACCTTACCATGACAAGGAGGCCCTAGTATTCAGCATTCATAGTGAATGGCAGAAAGAGTGTGAAAGGATAGGGTAACCGATCTTTTGGGTGAGACTAGGATTGACACCTCTGTGGAAGAGATTGCCATATCAAGGCAGTTAATTCCTAATCAAGTCTGGGAGATAAAAATGGTATTGCAGGGATTTGGGAATATGTTTACAAGGAAACCTGGGTGTACTGACTTGGTGCAGCACCATGTGAACACAGGACTCAAAAAACCTATTAAGCAGGTTCCTTAAAGAGTACCTGAGATAGTAAAGCAGACTGTGAATGAAGAAATAAGGGAAATGCTAGAACTGGAGTTAATTCAAGAGTCTAACAGTCAATGGGCTTTCCCAGTACTACTAGTGCCAAAGAAGAATGGTATGAGGTGGAATCTAGGATTACAAGCATATGATATGACCATACAACATTGCAGTGGGGTTAATAATGCCAATGCAGGTGGATTGTCCAGGAGGAATAGATTAATATTCCCAGGTAGACCCATTTTTCTCAAGCATCAGGTTTCAAGGGTCACTTGAAAAAACATGCTTGAGTCATAAGGAGGGGGAGAAATGTGAAGAAACTGAAAACACTCTCATCTCTGTTAGCATGTCTGGTAGGAGATTTGTGCATATTCTTGGATTGACTTGTATTGTATGCCAGCATGTTTATTTGTGAAAATGTAAATAAGTTTAAAATGTTGAGTCTTTACCTGTTTACACAGAATGCTTAAATAATCTGTCTCTGCTTTGATATACTTCTAACTGTGCATGTTTGAGAGGGACATTCTAAAGTACAAACTGTGGAGAATCAGCTGAGCAGTGAGTGATGTCATTGGGATGTTCCTTGTTGCTAGGAGATGATTTAAACAGCTGATTGACAGAAAAAGAATGTATTTTAAATGGCTGACTGTTATGTTTTGAAATTAGCTGAGACAGTTGAGACTGCTGAAGAAGGCAGTTGAGACTGTGAAGCTGTGCAGTTGTCAAGTACCGAGCAGTCAGTTGACACCAAGAAAAGAGAGCTCACCAAGATAACTGTAAGCTTGTCTTTGCCTTGCTATTATATCTTAGAGTAGATCAGGTACAGTATTGCTTTAATTAGATCAGGAAAGGTAAGTTATTAAGAAAGAGTTTTTTGAATAATGGACTATTATCCTGCAGTTTGATTTACATTTTTGATAACTTGAATTCTAATGTTTATTGAGAGTTGTTGATTTTCAATCTTGTAATCATTTTTTACTTATTATTAAATGTTTTTCATTATTTTACATTGTGGTTGGAAACCAGTGTTTTTCTTTAGAGATTAGAGAGTGATTCTACTTGTTGGATACTCCCCACGTCACCCTAAGGCCTAGCTGTTCTGGTCATAGCTATTATTTAATTTGATAATTAATTTTCATAATTGGACACTCCTTTTGAAGGGCATGAAGACCTTATGATTGGTATTGGCATTTCTGTATTTATTTTGGGAAAGAGACACAGCTGCAAATCTGTGTCAGTCTTTCTCGGAACTGATTGGATGTGTGAGGGTTTTGAGTGTGAGTGTATCAAAAGTCTTAAACTAGGGCACTTTACTCTGAAGTGTGTAATAAGAAAATACATTTGGGTGAACAGAGGTATATAGTCCAGTCTCAGAAAGTAGAACATGTTCCTTATGTGCTCTTAGGGGAAAATTGTGAAATACTACTTTTTTTAAGTGACAGTCTCATATTGGAGTCAGTAGTGAGGAATGAGTTCTTAGTTACTGACCGAGGATAGTAGGGGATGTCATTTAATTGGTGACAGTCCGGTGGGTATTGGCTGAACGTCACATCCTCCACCATCATTCCAAATCTATTTCTCCAACAACACCATAATTATGGCCGTATCCCAAACAAAACTGTTAGGTGTTCTAATTAATAATAATCTGAAATTTGACAAACACCTGTCTCACACCATCAAAAAGAAGCATATAAAACTTGGTTCATTATACAGAACCAAACCCTTCCTCACTGATACCACAGGACAGGCTATTGCTAGAGTGCATCTTCTCTCCAGCCTGTTATATGCCTCTCCCATTTTCATTAACCTAAAGAAAACTGATCTTGCCAAACTTGAATCCTGCTACAATAAAATGACAAGATTTGCAACAAACTCCACACATAGGTCGCAGTAATGCTCAGCCTTGCAACAACTCAACAGGCTAGAGCTACCAAGTTATTTAACATACACTCAACTCTCTACAGCACATAGATTTGTACACCAACCTGAGAAAAGCCCTACTCTTCAACTAATGCTCCAACCTTATACTTCTGCTCAACTACTCTGGTCTTCAAATAAATCTTTATTACAGGTTGCAAATCTAACAAGAATGCTGGAAGTTGTCTCTACTCTAACTTCATCTCCAAAATACAGAATAATATGTCCCAAACCATCATAACTACTAATGAACCAAGTCACTTTTAAAAGCAACCCAGGGATTTCCTCAGTAATAACTGTCTCTGCCCATGTACTAGTCCTGGCTAAGTCCTATTCCCTTGGCTAACAACCCATCCACCTACTTTTTCTACCTTTCTATGTCCAGTATTCATACACTACTATCCCCCACTCTCCTTTTCACTATTAGTTTAACCATCAACTTTTCTTATCTTAATTTCCTCCTGCTAGCACATATTAACTCTCCCTGTCCTCTCACCCTCATACCTTTTCATTCTCTCATTTCTTCCCTCTCTGGTAATATTCATACTCTTTCCTCTATACTTCTCACCTTTGTCCTTCCTATTTACCTCTTTATTTCCTTTCCTATTCCACTCTTATTCATCTCACTATTATCACTGTGTTGAATTGATGAGTATTGTCTTGTGTTTTTATTATTTATTATTGAATATTTTTAAACCTTTCAACTGTGATTGTTTTGTGTAGAGATAATTTAAGCTCTTAAAGTACTTGCATGTATTTGGTGATACTGTATAAGCCAGCCCAACAGCCTTAGCCCTGGGTTACACTTACCAATTGGATAACAGTAACATTGCACAGTAGAATTGGGCACCTTTTAGTAAGGACCTTTAGAGTAGCTGATAAGAGCAGTTGGTGGCAGTGATTACTATTGTATAGTCTGAGCAAAGGGGAGCATAGCTGGACATCCTGTGCCAGCCTTCCCCAGGAGTGTCTGTGAGTTTGTATATAACTGAAATGTCAAAGTGTGTGTGCATCAGCTACATCTGCAGAGACACAAAACACTGGTTGGACAAAGAGGGTACTGGAGGTTTTGGCTTGACTACTCAGATGAGATCTGAACCCTATAGCTGTGCCAGTGGGGAGTCTTATTGGGGATCTGGAGAGAAAGGGAGAAACCAGCCCCAGACTGACTGTGATCTCTGTGTGCTCTTAAGGGAAATTGTACTTTACTGTGTGTGTACTTGTTATCTTCCCAATGTGGATGCCCCTCACTGGTGCTAGTGGTGAGGATTGAGGCTCCTTGATTACTGGGCCAGTGCATGGGTGTCACACTTGCATCTTTGCCATATGTAACAGAGAATCTCAATTAACACTGTTCTCTTTAGCTGACTCCTATTTGAAATGCATGTTCTCTAGTACTTCAACCACTTACAGCATCAATATCTTCGCTAGAATATCTCCTGTCCATAAAATATTTCTTTAAATAGGTCAAACCCTATGGTAATTGATCATCCTCACTCATAAGTCTTACTATACACAAAACCTGTCCTTTTAGATATTTTTATAAATAAAATTGGGATGCATAGCATTTCTATCAGGAAAATTATGCTTCACATCTTTCTTATAACTAATGATACTTAACCCACTGTTTCTATCTCATTTGATGGAAGCATCTAAAAAATTCACACATTCATAGTTTCATAGGTTCATATGTACTTTCTAGTCTATTGATCAATGAAGATCTTTAGAGGTCTAGCCCTGCATTCCCATGAGGTTTTATCCCTTGTGATTTACATACAAATAACCCAAAGCCAGGTAGAACATTTACATCTAACCCCTGTCCATAAGCGACAAGGGTGCTAAACCAGGGGTAAATTTGGATTTTTCCTTCCAGTCATCCAGATTATCTTTGAGTAGAGTAAGGGAAGTACTTTATTTTATTTGGAGAGGAAGACGATTCCAAAGAAGTGATATTCTCTGTGATGCATAGCTATCCCTCCAGCATGTTATAGTTATAATGCAGAAGAGATTAATATATCTTGAGTGGATGGTTATTCCATCATTGGACTTATGGATGTACAGTAGATCTGACAGGATAGGGTCTGTTTAGGCTCTGTATGTGAGCCAGAGATTATCCCTCAGGAGTCTGCGTGATACTGAGAAGAGGAACAAGGCTTTGAGTCAGTGTGTTTTTTATGATTTATGTCCTGGATTTTATTTTTTTTTGGTGAGAAAGCTTTGTAGTCATTCAAGTTGTGTTAAGCATTTGGAGAGGTATATACTGAAGGGGCATAATACTCAATGACTGGCCAAGTAAGTGCCATGATCACATCCTTGGACCTGGACAGCATACCCTTACTAATAAGCTGCACAATGAAAAAAATGTCATGTATTAGTGGATATATGATGATCAAAGTTCAGTTTCTTGTCTACATAGGTTCCCAAAGTCCCTAACTACTGAATCAATTTTCACAGTAGATTATAAACTTTTACAAGATGCTATAAATAGCTTCACTGCACCCCCTCAGATGGAATTGGCAACAATGCCAAGTTCTACACCAATGCTTTACAAAAACACCTGTATAACTGCAATGACTTAGCTGTACCTGATAGGACCAAAACAAGCTCCTCAAGAAAGAGCAAACCTGCCTGGTGGACAACTGCTATTAACAGGCTTTACAATAAGAGGAAGCAATTGCTGTCTAAGAGTAAAAGGGAGAGAACGCTAAACTGAAAACACTCCCTCCTTAGCTTAAACAAGCAAATAAGACTTCTTGTGAAGTCCTCCAAAGCAAACTATGAATCCAAATTATCTTCCTCAACTAAGGACAACCATAAGGCATTCTTTAGTTACATCAGTAACCTAAAAGAAAATGCCCAGATTTGTGCCAAACTGGTAGTTAATGATACCACATATACTGAGTCTGTGGACATCGCTAACCTGTTGGCCAACAGCTTCTGGAAAACTTCACTCCCCTGTCCTCACCACACATACCCCATGACATCCCTACCACCTAGCCCCTACCTTGTATCTCTAAAGAGCAGGTCTTAAACTCCCCCTCTAAGGCCAAAAACACAGCATCTATGGGACCTGATAACATGGTAATAGAACTCTACAGAACCTGTTGGTAAGAGATAATCCGTTGCTGAACTGCATGGTTGCAACAATGGATGGGACTCCAAAGGTTACGAATGTAACATCCAAAAAGAATGAGTTCCTATCGTTATTAAATATTTTGGAAAATAAGGTAAAAAAACTTCAAAAAGCTGCAATGACAAATATTTAGTTTTAGTACTTATTTGGAATTGGGTCTAGTACCACGTGGGCTACGTATTCTTAACATGCCTTCGTATGGTAATATATATCTGGAGCTTTTAAAACAATTGCAAGAACTAAATATTAATTTAAGTCTTAACTACATGCAGTTAATGAACGACTTTTTCTTGCCAAAAGAAATTGAACTGTGTAAAGAAATAAAGGAGCTAGAAAGAGATGTGTCACATTCAGCCCTATTTCATGAAAATCTTTGCCTTTTTGATGAGATGCTTAAAAGACCGAATGCCTTTGATAATCAATTAGAAGGTACTAAATGTAAAAAGATATATAGGGACATCTTGGACTTTAATAATGGCCGGATTTTTTCTTGGTCGAAATGTCCAACAACAAACCAATTTAAAAATAATTCAAATCAAATTAACCGCGGCTCTATGTATGAGCTAGACACCTTTACAGCTGATGCGGATGCGTCAGAACCTTCAGCGAATACAGCAGCAGTACTGCAGAGTGATGTTCCACCTAACCATCCAAATGTGGAGGAGGAGGTGACTAGTATGCCGTCTACATCAGCTTCCTTGGCTGAGCGTGCAGTTCAGAGGAAAGAGAGGCCAGGACAGCAACTTCAAGTAACAGCTAACAATGAAAACCACAATACGAGCCTGCACTCTACTTTTTTAGAGGGGAACCAAAGAATTACTGTGAAATTACCAGAGGAAATAACCAGGAAGGGTCACAATGTGTCCAGATACCGATCTCAATCGAGGGGCAGAACCAGGCAAGGACCAATGACCCACAGCAGGTACAACAAGTAATGAACAATGGTGAGCTCAATATAAAGACTCATAATGTGAACATTTTAAATGCCTCTTCTGTTTTAAATGATGTTCTGAATGTTAATACCTTTATTGGAGATTGTTTGATGTGTGATAAAAAATATGAACAAGAGGCCGACCTTCCAAATAATCAGGTCAATAACGTAGAGGTCCCGAATGTGATGATAATGAAGAACTTAAATCCTGGCACTAGATATGAAGTACGGCTACCATGTAATGCTGTTGAAAATATGTATGAACGACAAATACTTGTTAATAACGGTATGTATGTTTCTGTAGATATGTTTAATATTGATTTAATGTGTAATGAATCAGACAGATACCATTAAGTAACTGTAAATAGTTAGGATACTTCTATAGAATCGCTGAATTTAAACACTTTTGATGAAAGACATGGATTAATGACTGTAGGTACTTCTGAAACTTTAAATACTTTTGTCCAACAAGAAACTTCTAACAGGACTTGTACTCCTAATGTATGTGCTGATAGTAATGAGATGAATGGCAGTTGATATACTGCTATAAGCAATCCTTCTGTTTTGGCTAATATTGCTGAGCCAACAGACTTTAGTGTTTCAGATAATTATACTGACGTTAGTGAGATATGTAGAGATGAACAGATGATTGTAAGTAGTGATACTGTATTGAATAATCATGCTGGGGCATCTAGTATGAATGAATTATTGAATGTTACATGAAGCAAAACTGTGGTGAATCTATCTAATCACCAGTTAACTGAAGTCGAACTGTCTTTACTTTCTAAAGGTCTTAAATTTATACCTATGTCTACTGATATTATAGTGAATGCTGTGACTGACGTAAAAATATTTACACGCAATTTAAATCTGAAAAATATCTTTAGGGATTCAGGTTCCTATGTAGACTCTAGATGTAGGAGAAGAAGTACTTTTATACTGCAAGGTGATCCAGTTGTGACTGTGTTTAATGATATATGTGAAAAACAAATTAGAGAAATTTATGACAGTAATTGCTACAAAAAAACTTACAATCTTACTAAAGAAGAATTCGCAGCACTTAAAGCTTTGGAAAGTAATAATAACGTGATTATTAAGGAAGCAGATAAAGGGGGGTAGTGTAGTACTTATGAATAATGTTGATTATCTTGAAGCAATGAATGAACTAATTTTGACGTGGACACATTTAAATTGATATCAGATAGGGATATTAATGAGATTATTGCCAAAATGAATATGGCCATTTATGGTTTACAACTGATAAATGACATGGATAATTGTAGATTTAATTTCTTTACTGTCCCTTGTCCCACAATACCTATCCTATATGGCCTACCCAAGATACATAAATCAAAGGACAAACCACCAATGAGGCCTATTGTGTCTGGCCATGGGTGGGCCACTGAACCTTTATCTGTATATCTTGAAAAAACCTTTAAAAGCCCTCTGATAGATGTTTCCAGTTATATAAAAGATACTGGTGATTTCTTGACACAATTATATAGATGGTATAATGAAAGTATGGAGAAGAATTTTCTATTAGTAACCTTAGAAATTAAATCCCTCTTTACTGTGATTCCTAATGAGTTTGGAATACAGAAAATAAGAGAGATACTCTTAGAGTGTGGTCATCTCTCTGCTAGATGCATCGAAACAATACGTGAGATATTAGAACTAGTGTTGCAAAATAATGTGTTTGTGTTCAATAAACAGCTATATCAACAAATATCTGGTATAGCCATGGATACAGCAATTGCTAACACTTATGCTAACTTAACTTTAAGCAAATGGGAGGAAGAAAATATTTTTGGTCATGCCAATAGAGATGCATCTAGAATATTGTTCTACAAGCGTTTTGTGGCCGATATTTTTCTTATGTGGTATGGTACGAGTGGAGAACTTGTAAGCTTTCACTCCTATTTGAATAACGTTAATGATTTTCTAAAATTTGAGATGAATTATTCAGAGTCTAGCATTCATTTTTTGGATGTAACTTTGTTTATGGATGAAACTCGTTTAGATACAACCATTTATAAAAAAGAAGTGCAAGTTAATAAATATTTGCACAAAACTAGCATGCGTGCCAGACATGTCTTTAAAGGTATACCTAGGGGACAGTACCTACATGCAAGTAGGCTTAATACTTGGGATGAGACATGCCATAAAGAAATGAAAGAGATGACAGATGAACTATTAGAGAGAGGTTATAATAAAAATTAGTTGGATGATGTTATAAATGAAGTAACCTCTATGAGAAAAGGGAAAGCTAGGCCATACTTCTCCAACCAGGATGGTATTAATTTTACCCATCAACCATCTGATAATTTTATTTTATTTTTATTTTACATTTGTTAACCGGGAGTGTCTGACTGAGCTGAAAAGGCCCTTTTTCAGCAGAGGCCCGGGGAGAAAAGCTCCACAAAGAAAAATTACAGACACATTTAGTTATTTAGACATGATCAGTATACACACAAATTACAAGAGACATGTTTTTACAGTGGTATGTGGCACATAAACAGTTACAGTGGAGAGAACAAACAAAAAAATATTAATTTTAAAAATAAAGGTAATTAATATATTTGTGGTCTACAGCTGAAATTTGGAACATAAGTAGAATACATACATAGTACACAGGTACAGTACATACATTGTAGATTAGCCAGTGTTTGTGAGTAAGATTGAAAACTATTATCAAGTGCTCTAGATTTAGTATGTATATATATATATATATATATATATATATATATATATATATATATATATATATATATGTATATACATTGAGATACCTAATGACTTATAATAGAATAAGCAGAAATGTGGAAGAAATCATTAAAAATAATTGGTATATTTTGAAGGCTATTCCTGGGCATGAGAGATGGCTTCCAGATAAACCACAGTTTACTTATAGAAACTGTAATAGCTTAAAGAAGCGTTTGTGCTTTAAGGATTTTAGCCTAAACAGAATGGATTCTATATCATTTAATAAAAAAGGTTCATATCCTTGTTACAACTGTACATGTTATACTAATATAATTACGCTAACTGAATTTATACATCCATTTAATTGTAAAAAGTTAAAAATTTTTGTACAGCTACATGTAATACCACAAATGTGATCTACCTAGCCTTATGCCAACAATGTTCATGCTTTTATGTTGGCAAATCAACAAGGAGGTTAAGGGATAGGATTGTGGAACATAAGTCAGAAATAAGAAGGAAAGTGTTTACTAATTCCATAGCTCAACATATACAAGAAACAGATGAAACACACTATTTTTTATTTTGTGTGCTGGATACCTTAACTTCTAATGTTAGACTGGGTGACTTAGTTAATAAGCTGGATACTAAAGAATATGTTCCTAATTCCTGCTTCCTAATATCTTATTATTTCTCAGTACTTTCATGCAATATTCCTTTTAGTCTGTATTATCTATTAATTTCATCACTAGTCTGTATTAATTCTAGTTTTGCTGTATTATTTGAAATTGTTTTTCTTGTATCTTTAACTTTTGTATAATAGTATAATTTGTATAACTACCATGAATAACCTACTGTAACCTATTTAGTTTTGGAGCTTTTCTCCCCAGGACTCCATTGAAAATGGGTTCATTTTGGCCCAATGGACTATCCTGGTAAACCAACTGCAAATAAATAAATAAATAATAAATAAAAATAAATTATCTGCTTACAAGTGGATGTATATCCTGGTTTAAATAAACAGGTTACATTAAAACCCATTCTTAAGAGAAAACATCAACAAATACAATAGAATTTCTGTATGTATTTAAAGAAGTTGTATGTCAGCACATACTTTTTAGAGGATGTGTGTGTGTGTGTGTGTGTGTGTGTGTGTGTGTGTGTGTGTGTGTGTGTGTGTGTATATATATATATATATATATATATATATATATATATATGTATATGTTTTTGTAAATAAATCTCAGATTAAATGAAATATCAATCTAACTAATTATGGTTATGTGTTATACAAGCTAGACATATAAAGTTTGAGTCTTATATAATAGAATGCTTCTTTAAGAGTTTCCCCATGGAATTTTCCATGAGGCTTTCTGTTTTTTAATTGTTTAATTGACTGCTAGATTTGTATAGGTAGGCTGTGTCATGTGTTCTTGAGTTTTAACTATATAAGATGTGATGTCTTGGTATGCATTTTATTAACACTGAAGAAGGATGTATCTGTCTGAAAGCTTTGTTTTATTAAAAGATTTACACAACACTGTGGAACTTGTTTTTTACTGATACCTGATAATATCCCAGGCTGCATCCTACATGGGATCCAACAAGAATTAGCAACACCATTGGGTACTCTTTTCAATTATAGTTTAAGCACCGGCTTCATCCCAGCTGAATGGAAAACAGCCACCATTATTATCTTGCACAAAGGTGGTGCTTCCACTGACCCCTGGAACTATTGACCTGCCTGGCCTGACTAGCCTTATCTGCAAGACCATGGAGCGAATCATCATGGACCTTATCAACAAAGATATAGTTAATCTACAGACTCTTGGCCGTGCTCAGTTTGGATTTGTCAAAGGGAGATCATGCCTGTTAAACCTGGTGGACTTCTTTTAGACAGTCACCAAGGCCCTGGATGAGGAGAAATCTGTGCATACAGCCTACCTAGACTTAGCCAAGGCTTTTGACACTATCCCCCACACTCAGGAATCATTGACAAACTCACCTAGCTAGGTATCAACCCTTATATCATTAGATGGATCACTAACTGTCTCACTGATAGAACACATATAGTGAAAATAGGGGAATCCACCTCCAAAAGCAGACCTGTAACAAGTGGTGTTTCACGGGGATCAGTCCTGGAACCTCTACTGTTTGGAATCTATTTCTCCAAAGTACAAGCAAAAACTAAAGGTCTGTGGCTAACAAAGTTTGCTGATGACTGCAAACTGGGAGCGGTCAGATTTTCCAAATTATGTCAACATCCTACAAGAGGGTCTTACACAAACAAATGATTGGTGCCAAAGTTATGGCCTTAAACACAATGTAAAAAAATGTATTGTCATCACTTTCAGTAACAGTGATGTTCCTGCTAAATGCCATGTCAATAACAACACCCTAAGTACGCACTCAGTGGTGAAACATCTGGGCACACAGGCTGACAGCAATCTTTCCTTTGATCCCAATGTCTCCACATAGAAGGGCTTTCTATACTGCTCATCTCATAAGTAAGAGCATTGCCTCCAGAAAAAAAGATGTTATAACCTCCCTGTACTCTTCCCTCATCAGACCAATAATTGAGTACAATGCCCCTTTTGGTATGTACCTTTCCAAGCACCTGCAGTAATTGGAGAAACCACAAAGGATCCTCACAAGGAAAATTTAATGTCTTCATGTTGATCATCTGAAATCACTGTCACTTTATTCTGTTTCATACAGACTACTCAGAGGTGATCTTTGCCTTGCATATAAGGCAATCTCTGACCCTGCTTTATTGGAAATGCTACATATCCGCAAGTCAAGTAGTACATGGATTACTCGCTGTAAAGACCTTAACTTGGTATGTGAAATTAATAGAACCTGCTGGAGGGACAGATTTGTCTTCCAACGGTTACCACACCTTTGGAACAGACTCCTACTGCAAGTCAAGCAAAGCACCTCATTGGCCATCTTCAAACGCAATCTGGACAATTGGATGGGTAATTGTAAATTCATCCTGGGGATTCCACCTGTGTCCTGGTGCTGATCATGGAAAAAAGGGTAGAACTTGATTAGGCTTCTAAGGGCCCTGGGGTCATTAGCATTGTAACTTCCTATGATCCTATTTCCATACCTTATAGATGCAGCTGATCAGACTTATGTGCCTATATTTACCCAGGTCCATTGATGCCCCACATTTATGCAAGGGAATGACTGTTGCTGTCCTCCATTCATACAGCACAAAGCCTATTTGGAAACTGATATTAAACAGACACAGTTTTTTTTTCAGACTGGTTAGTAGACAGCCAGGTATGTTAGCCAGCCTCACAGATGCAGTGTTTCTGGCCTTGGAAAATACTTCTTTGAGGACTTGCTTTTGGGAAATTTGAGGGGGTATAGATTTGGTTAAGACATCTGGGAATGTGGGGGGGTGAAACTGGAGCTAAATTTCTCTGCTAGTAGACTGGTCATGTCCTCAGGGTCTGAGTATGTGATATCATTTACTATTAGCTCTGTGCAGTGCTGGGCATTATTTCTGAAGTTTCTAACATAATTAAAGAAACATTTATGGCTGTCTTTTCCCTGGGTAGCTGTCTTTACTTCATAATTAACTTTGGTTGATATCATCAGAGATAGAAGTCCTTGTGACATCTCGATAGCAACATTTATTATTGCATGCAATGAGTTTTTTTTTTATTTACTGTAAATCCTGTTTATATTAGGGTGCCACTATAAGGGTTTATTTTGTATTTGCTTTGTAGGGGGACAGATGCATCTATACAGCTATTCACATGTATATATAATCTAGTAGTGGTAATTGCTACATTGTCTTAGGATGTCCATTTCAGCCAAGCTGGCTACAGACACAGTTGGAAAGTGCAAGTCTGTTGTTCCATTTGCTTACTAATGTGGGCTAGTAGTTAAGACAGAGCTGGTCTCAAAAGAGCTGCACTCAGCTGGGAATCAATAGCACCAAACCCAGGCTGCTTCCTTTAATAATAGAATTAACCTAAGTGTTGATGGGCTAAGTACACTGAACTGTGTACAACAAATTCTAAGAAATCATAAGTCATGTGCAAATAATGTATGAACATATCTCCAGATGTGGAGACACCATAATTATATGGAAAAAGTTGAATAGTTAAACTTATCTCATTCACTTCAATGGAGCTCACAAAGTTTTTATTGCAACTTCCAATGGATGGAGCCTAAGTCTTTTGATAGAATCAAATTATGCCCTCACATTTCAAACAAATGTTCATATCTCTGGAACCATAGGTATTATGAAAGAAGTATAAATGGCAAACCCTTCAGCACAAGCTATATTATAGTGGTAGTGTTCTTTAGGTCCTAGGTCTTAAACTGAATTTTATAAGTCACAATAAACACATAACTATTATATTTGTAATATTTTGTAAACAACTTAACAATATATCATCAACCACTCAAGTTACACACATGCTGTCAGCAGCATTTTACTCATCCAGCTGAGAGCTTTCATAAGAGGCTAAGGAGTTCTCTCTGCGTTTCGTGGTTGTTGAAATATTTAGAAAAATGTGAAAATTATATATATATAGATGTCATAAAAACAACAGTCAATACTCTTAACCTGCACTAGACAGAGTTCAAATATTAATGCAGTTGAGTTTGCCATTGTGTAAGCTTTAAGAAGAAATCTTATAAAATATTGTATATAGCATGGTTCTGGAATTATTGATGCAAATATCAACAAGCAATATTTGATGCCTAGATGCGTCAGTAGAAGTTAACTGCAGATGCACCTGGAAGCATCACTCAGATGTAATGAGTTAATGCAATGGTTGCCCTGTTGATTAATGGTCAGTGCAGTTTGAAACCAGTCCTGAAAAAATGACAAGTCATTAATTACGCTTATGTTACATGACTGCTATTTAAATGGAACCTGTTCTGTTTATTTTTTAGCTCACTTATACCACTCAACTGTCCAGATTTTTGCAGGATGTCTAGATTTTTGCCTTATATTTTTGGTCTATTCCTAATAGAATGTGTGGTTTAGTGACAAGTCATTAAGGATTGAACTCACTAAATAATGATAGACGTTTAACTTTCAGACTTCATACCCTTCAGAAAATGCATGGTAATACAAAATATTTCATCCTACCAAGTTTATAAGTTTATAAGAGCAATATTTAAAATTTGTAAGTATTTTTGGGCATTTGGCTCACCATTATTTTTGGCTTTGCCCAGATTTCTCATGCTAAGAGGTTGAGAGGTATGCTTGAAAAAGTGTTCTAGCTAGGTAATGTGAAAGCACTTGTGTTTTATTGAATTTATATGTACATTTCAATAAATAACTTTTTCATGTTTCACAGGATGCCATTCTTTAGTTTTAAGTTTCTAAAATCACCAATGTCCAGAATACTTCAATATGATTGGTTAAACTTCAAGAACTTTGGCCGATGTTCAGAATGCTTAAATGTGATTGCTTAAGAATCATTGACTGTTAACTCTTGTAGCTCCACACGGTTCTAAGTATGAGCATCTGTAACATTGGGTTATAAAGGGGTTCTCAGTATTTCATCACACCCTGTAATTTAACTTTCAAAATCAGAATTTCTGAAAGATATCAGACTTTGATGTGAAACTTGAAGTCCACAGGCAAATGAAAGTACTGTTATGCTGTTATGCAGTATTTTTTATTCCAGCTCTATGACTATATTTCATGAGGGATAGATTCTAGAATGGAATCAGACCCATAATCTGAGTTACTAGGAATCAGTATATTGCAATGTTTGGTTCTATTTGGATTTGTCCAGTCCCACAAACTAAGCAGATTAAAGTAGTTCATGCTGGTGGGAACATAAACCAGATGTGGAGAAGGAAATTATTTTATTAACCAGAAGATGTACATAACAGTCTCCGAGTACAGCTATCCTCAGCATGAATTCATGTCCAGTCACCTATTAGTTTTACATTCTTCTATATGGAAAAGAGCAGGAATGCAAAAAAAATAAGAAAACTAGGATCCCTGCAGTGACATCTGCATTAATTCTTTTTGCAATGAATCATACCAAACACTGAGATTTGGATTTCAGAATGCACATTGCAGAATGCCAAATAGTTCTTAAAACTAAATGTCATAAATGTTCTAAATGAAGCAAGAAACTTTGTTATGCACTGTTGCCCTTGCTTCAGAAGGAGACAAACATTTAGTAATGTTAGTGAATAAACATCCATACATTTACTGTAACACACAACAGTAAAAACTAGATACCTATCTACCTTTGCTGCTAGAGGCTGAACAATAAATGTTGCCTTATCCTGTTGTCTTTACAAAGAAGCACAAAATTAAACCTATTGTATCTATTTGTAAGATTACAGAACTTTATGAAAATTACTGTAATTTAGGTTGGAACTAAGAAAACTCCCTGCATCCTAATTTTAAGAGACACTGATTTCTTGTATATGGAACGATTTCTGAAGTTGTGAATGAGGAAAACATCAATTGATAACATTTAATTAACAAATTGAATAGAAAAGAATAGTTGAAGCTCTGAGGCTTGATGATATTTATTTACATATTTTTTATGCATACAGCAAGATAGAAGACGTCTTCACAGAAAGTGGGCTAAAACATATTTGGGTAAATGTATAAACCAAATATATACTTAAAACAGTCCAGTGGAAATCAAGGAAAAATAGATTAAAGCAGACTTTATCAAATGAAAAATACAGGGAGGGAATAATGATATGTAATGATATTTTCAGCTACATAAAAAATAAAACACAAGAGAGAAACAGCTGGACCACTATTAAAGAATAATATTATATTTTGCTGGAAAAAGAGATAGCTGAAGTTTCTGAAATGTTTTATTCTGTTATCTAGCCAAACAGAAAAATGAATCAAGAGCTTAGAAAACTTTTATTGACCTTGAATGTCTGGGCCTAAATCCAAAACAAACTAAGGAAAAGCTTGAAAAGTTGAATACTAGTCAAATGGCCTCCAGCTCAGCATGCATAAAGAAATGGAATTGAAACAAATTAAATACTTGTCAGACATTTTCATGTACTTCATTTAAACTGGCACATTAAACATGAGGAGAAAGGATTGTCTCAGGGCTGCCAGTGGAATGAATGCAGCTGACATGGGATAACTCATAATTCTTAAGAATGGGTAATATTTAAGCTCTGTGAATGCCTCATCATTTGTAGATTCTCATTCTTAAGAATGGGTACTATTTAAGCTCTGTGAATACATCATCATTTGTAGATCCTCATTCAAGTGTATTTGACAAAAAATAATAGACATCCTGCAAGTGAATGGGGTAATAATTACAGCAGACAAACCTACCGATAAAATCAAATGAGCACATAATTTGCCACCACCCACCCCTGCCTTTATGTTAGTGCTAATATGTGGGCTATCTCTCTTTTCCTCTGTGTGGCTGTTCACAAAATAAGCTGCAGCTAAGGTATTTTAAGTAATATGTATGCAGAATGTTATCAGATAATGAATAATGACCATGTTATGAATATAGTATATTTCACTGTAGGTTAACTTGATGATGCATACAGATGCAATGTTTATTTAGCACTTTATTTGTGCTTTGTTAATTTGATTAACCCCACTCAATGAAGACTACTTACCAAGGGTGCCTGGGGAAAAGCAAAACCTAGATGAGATGTTTAAACAAATTCCACAAATGCATTTCAAATGGCATTATTACAGATGATTGCTGTACTGGTGGTTGAGTGATTTAAGTGCAAGAACATATTGTTGCAGTGCTTTCCACCAAAATATAATGCATTTTAAGAGCTGGAGGTGCTTTTCAGGTTTTCCCCTTTTCCTCACTGTGATCAACCATGGAGTTGGTACTTACTGGCTCATGGGTAAACCATTTTATAATTATGAAAACTGTTCTGCATATACCTGCACATTTCTATATAATAAAAATCTTCAGTTTTGATACAGATCTGTATAATATTATTCTTTTATTTAAAGAAAACCGTGATTTCCATAAACATGAGGTTTTAGTTTAGCTGCAGTTATAACAAGCATAAAAGTTATAACATGGTTATTTCACAATGATGGACAATGTGAGAACACATTTGCAGTAGCATTGTTCTTAAAACAGAAGAGACTGCAGCTGCTGGAATTTCACAGAAGGACCTTCTTTTCAAAGTAGATTTTTGCAGAATGTCCATATTTTCAGTCTGTTCCCCATAAAATTTGTGGTTTTCTGACAAATCATTGAGGATTGAAGTCACTAAATAATATTAAATAACAATAGACATTTCAGTTTCAGACTTCATATCCTTCAGAAAATATATATTAATGAAAAATTTGTTATCCTAGCAACTTTCTAAGTTTGTAGGAGCAATATTTAAAACCTGTCACTGTTTTTGGGACTTTGTCCCTCCATTGTTTCTTCCTTTGTACAGATTTCTTGCACCATAGTGTGGGGATTCCTTGGGACACATATCTGTCTTTCCAGCGCATTCTGTTTATGTCACAAGTGAAGTTCAGAATCTTAGATCTAGTGGTTCTGGTGCTCCTTGTCTTGCACATGTGCAACAGATCCATCAGGACTGGGTCTGAGGAAGCCCTGTAAGCTATGCACAGATCCTGTCTCAGCAGTCTGTAGGAGACTGAATACAGAGACAAAACCTTTAGGCAAACAGTGTATGATAGGGTATGCATGCCCAGAATT
This sequence comes from Protopterus annectens, assembly GCF_019279795.1. Lineage (NCBI taxonomy): Eukaryota > Metazoa > Chordata > Ceratodontiformes > Protopteridae > Protopterus > Protopterus annectens. The sequence goes on along the minus strand of NC_056737.1, from coordinate 1,939,166,895 downwards.
CTCTTGGTGAGAATCCTTTGTGGGTATTCCAACTGTTGCAAGTTTCTGGTTAGGTACATGCCAAAGGGGGCATTGTACTCAATGATAGGTTTAATAAGGGCTGAGCAGAATCAGACTATAATTTCCATGGATCTAGAAGCCATACCTTTACCAATAAGTTGGGTGATGTGACATAGAGTGATTTTCTTACTAGCTTAGCTATGTGTTGGTCAAAGGCAAGATTGCTGTCTACATATATTCCCAGATCCCTTACTTCTGGGTTGACTCTTAGAGGTGTTTTATCAATGGAGTAATTAACTTGGGTTGACAGCTTCTCAAAGGATATAATGCATTTTTTGGCTTTGGTTTTAAGCCATGGTTTTGGCACCAGACATGTGTCTGTGTTAAACCCTGTTGCAAGATGTTGGTGTCTTTGGAGGAATCTTTAATAGCTCACAATTTACAGTCATCTGCAAGCTTGGTGAGTCAGAAGGCTTGAATGTTAGCCTTGACTTCCAAGAAGTTGATGCCAAATAGAAGTAAGCCCAGGAGAGATTCTGGGGTACTCCACTGGTGACTGGTCTCTTGGTGGAGGCAAGTCTCACTGATCCTGACTTCTTGGGTCCTCTCTGTGAGCCAGCTGGCAATCTAGTAAGTTATGTAGGGATTTATGCCTAGCTCAGAGAGCTTGTCATCAATGCTTGAGTGGGATTTTTTTAATGCCTTGTCCAGATCAAGATATGCAGTATATACTGTTCTACACTCATACATTGCTATGGTGACCTTCTCAAAGAAGTCTACCAGATTAAGTAAGCAACATGTTCCCTTAACGCCAAACTGGGATGGGTGCATTGCCTGGAGATTGCCAGTGTTCTTGTTTATCATTTCCATGAAATTCATTCCATGGCTTTGCATATTAACTTTGTTAGACTGATGTGTCTGTAGCTCCCTTTGTCAGTTGATGGTCAGCCCTTGAGGAAGGAAATGACTGCTGTGCTACTCCATTCACTTGGAATGGAGACTGTTTCAAGGCTGTAGTTGAAGAGTGCCTCAAGTGGTCCGATAAGTTATGTTTTAGGCTGTTCAGGAGGTAACTGGGGATGTTGTTGGTACCCACAGAGAAATGTTTTTGGCTTTAGCGAGGGCTGCCAGCACCTGTCCCAACCTAATAGTTTGGTGAAGTATGTTGGAGTGTTTTTCACCTAATGGAGCTGGGGGGAATGGAGGTGAGTGACTCTAGTAGGTTTAGGTAAAAATCATGAGATTCTGGGGGCATAGATGGTGACCTGTAGCTAGCCATGACATGGTGAAGGAGCTTATCTGTGGTGACTTGCACATGAATGATCTCCATGGTGTCTGTGACGCCCCTGCATTGGCCAGTAATCAAGGAGCTTCAACCTCACCACTGGCAACAGCGGGGAACTTACACACTGGGAGGATGACAAGTACACACACAGTAAAGTGGAACTTCCTTTAAGAGCACACCGAGATCACAGTCAGTCTGGGGCTGTTTTTTCATTCTTTCTCCAGATCCCCAATAAGACCCCCCATTGGCACAGCTATAGGGTTGAGATCTCAGCTGAGGGGCCATGACAAAACCTCAAGCACCCTCTCTGTCCAACCAGTGCTTCATGTCCCTGCCCAAGTAGCTGACACACACACACACACTTTGAGATTTAATTGACATACAAACACACACATACACCTGGGAAAGGCTTGCACAGGTTTATTAGCTGTGGCCCCTTCTGCCCAGACTATAAGGTAGTTCTGACTGCCACCAGCCAACTCTTTGTCAGCTACTTAAGGCTCTTAACAAAGGGTGTCCAATCCTACTGTGTAGTGTTATTATTACCCAAATGGTAGTCTGACCAAGAGCAAGGCTATTTAGGAGAGGCCTGTACAGTGTCACCAAATATAAATGCAAGTACTCTAAGAGCTTAAATATGTCTCACAGATATCAGCAACAAAGATAGGTTTAAATATATTTGATAATAAATAAATAGTAAAAGAGCAAGACAATACTCAGTAAGTAATCAGTTACATCAGAGTTCAAAATCACAGGAAATATTTAAAACAACATTGCAGGACAGTCTCAAGTAAATAAAGAATACATCTAAGCTATACTTTACTGTATACCTATTTGAATCTAAAAGAGTTACTATGCCCTAAAACCTACTTACAGCAAGGCATGTGCAGATGATGAGTGGATGTTCTTGCTAAGTCAAAGACAAAATACAAAATTGCCAGTCTTTCTCTGCGAGAGTATTTAAATTAATATCAAATATTAGTGCTTTTGCTTGGATTACATCACTTTTTGTCACCTGACTTCAGTTCCCAAGCTAACCCCCCCCCCCACTTTGTCAGAAACTAATAGAATTTTAGCATGTCCCTGTGAAAAATACAGATCTTTCAGATGTTTGCAGATCCTGGAAGTCATAAAACAGTAAAACACTTCTACATATTAAACTTAGTAATTACTACTCTTTCAAGACAATACAAAAAACTTCTAGCTCTAGACATTGTGTCTGTGACAGCACTGAAACTGAGAAATAACTTTTATAGCACAACCGTAAAACAATTTAATTTCAATTTACTTTCTTGAAGTTTTGCAAGTTAGCCCTCTATGTTCCAGATTCTACTGTAAAAACATATACAGTTACACAATTACAATAGTTTATATACATTTCTATTCTAAGCCAGCAGGGCATGCTGTGGTTAGATTTTGCTCAGTATTTTACTCCTTTACACACACTTCTATATGAATCATATCAATATTCACAAATGACATAGACTTATTTACAAAATTCCAGATAGCTGGCCTGGCAGTATTTCTTTTTGTGATATTCCCCCCACCCCCCAAAAAAAACTCAAGCTAGTTTTTTCAAGTGAGCCTTTAGAAACATTGCTTGAGAGGGTTGACTATCTGAGAATACCTCACCTCATTCCCTGTCTTGAGAGCCCATCTGTGTTGGCATTGCTAATCCCACTGTGGTGCTGCACTGTCATATTATATGCCTGTAACCCTAGGCTCCACCATAGTAACTTGGTATTTTGATGGATGGCTTGATGTAGCTATGTTAAAGGATTGTGGTCTGTAACTACAGTCGATTGCCTTCAATACAGACAAGGCTGAAGTTTTGGCAATGCCCACAGTATAGCTAGACATTCCTTTTCTACAGATGCATAGCATACGTCCCTGGGTTGGTGCCTATGACTGAGATATACCACTGGATACTCTTCTCTCTCTGAGGAGGTCTGGCTGAGTAGAGCCCCACTCCATGGTTTGAAGCATCCACCTGCACAACAAATTATTTGCTGTAATCTGGCCTGACTAACACAGGGGTCTTCCCAAGCTTATAGGTTCATAGGTTCATAGGTTGGTACTAGGCTATCAGCCCTAGGGCCTATACAAGCCTAGCCATAACAATTCCCTGGCTATTTCTTCCCACATTATTTACTTTCCTGGACCCCTGTCTAGCAGGGTGACTGACATGATCCCTGGGGTGAATTTCCTTTTTCTCATCCAATCGTCAAGGTTCCTCTTGAAGAGGTCCAAAGAGGCACTCTGCTTGACATGTATGGGCAATCTATTCCAGAGTCTGGGGTGTCTCTGGGTCAGGAACCTATCCCTCCAGCATGTTTTGTTTATTGTGATGACAAGGTTTAGATCCCTGGAGCGTGTAGCTCTGAGGGATTGGGATTTCTTTAAGTGTAGCATGTCCAACAGCTCTGGGTTTGACATGGCCTTGTATGTTAAGCAGAGATCGCCTCTGAGTAGACGATATGCGACAGAGTATAGCTGGAGATTTTATGGCGGTCAGCGTAGGGCATCTGCTTTAGGCCTGTGATTCTTTTAGTGAGGTATTTCTGAGGCCTTTCCAGTTGTTGCATATGTCTTGAGAGGTACATACCAAATGGGGCATTGTATTCTATAATGGGTCTAATGAGGGATGAGTACAGTGGGACAATGACCTCCTTTTTTCTGGATGAAAAGCCCTTCATGATGAGGTGTGCCACATAGAAGGATTTCCTGACTGTTGTGGCGATGTGGTTATCGAAGGTGAGACCACTGTCCACCTGTGTCCCTAAGTCTCTTATCACACTTTCTGTGTTTAGTGTACTGCCACCTATATGGTAATTCATGGATACATGTTTTTCTCAAAGGGGATAACAATACATTTCTTGGCATTGAGCTTGAGCCCATGGCTCTGGCACCAAGCATCTGTTTCTGTAAGGCCCTTTTGTAGAGTATCCACATCATTTGGGGATTCAATAATGGCTCCCAGTTTGCAGTCATCTGCAAACTTTGTTAGCCAGAGTCCTTAGTGTTGACCTGTACTTCAGAGAAGTAGATGCCAAACAAGAGCGGCCCCAGGACTGAACCCTGAGGTACTCCACTTGTCACTTGTCTGGAGCTGGATTTGGAATCGGCTACTTTTACAGTGTGGGTTCTATCAGTAAGCCATTTAGCAACCCATTGGGTGACATAGGGATTAATACCCAACTTAGTAAGTTTATCTATGATTCCAGAGTGGGGGATGGTGTCAAAGGCCTTGGCAAGGTCTAGATAGGCTGTGTGGACCACCTTACCCTTGTCCATGGCTCTGGAGGACAGAGCCACCACATCAGGGTATCTGGTGGCATAATACTACCACCAGGATATACTTTTGCCCTGTGAAATGTGGAGTACTCAGTTGCCCCACAATATCTATAACTACCCTTGGAAATGGCTCCTCAATCACAGGCAAAGGCATCAAAGGAGCTTTCACCTTGTCTCCTAGCTTACGTACCTTTTGCCATTGCTCACAGGTCCTGCAGTACCCTGTTACATCTCTGGAAATTCCAGGCCAATAATAGTTCTGCATAATACATCTCTTTGTACATTTTATGCTCATATGCCCTGCAAAGGGAATATCATGGGCTATGGCTAGAAGTGCCAGCTGGTTGGCTCTGGGCACTACCGACTACTGTATCCTCTCACCCTCTAGCCCTCCCTCAGGGGTCCACTCTCTATACAGTAACTCTTTCTCCCAGTATACAAATTCCCCCTTCCCTTGAAAATCAGGTCCCTCAATAGCTACCTCTCTCAAGCCTTGTAATGTAAGGTCTAAGAGATGAACTTGTCTCAACTCTCTCTTTGTAACCCTTCCCAGCTCCTCTTCCACAGCAAGTCTGGTATCCTCTGACAGCAGTGCCTCACTGTCAGCCTGAGTACTACTACTTGCCTCTGCTCTTGCAGTCACTCTGTCCAAGGAAACATCAGTACCAACAAGCAGCTGTGGCTCAGCTTCAATCTCACTGCTACTGGGTAGCTTCCTCCCTGGGGTAACCACCTCACTAGTCCCGGCTGCAAGTGTGCAGGCTGTCTGGGTCTCCCCCAGGCTACCAGACCCACATGCTTGTCTCCAAACCTGACTGCATGTAACTGCATGCACACATGGAACTGCATTATCAAAATAATTTGCTTTCAGGACATCTGCAGGGATATCCTCAAACACACCTACTTGCTGGCTTCCTTTTCCACCCTCCCATTCAAGGTGAACTCTAGCCAAAGGTATTTAGAATGGAGTCCCTCCTAAAGCTCTGACTGGGGTTGACTGCCCAAGCAAGTATTGTTCCTCTTTAACCATTGGAGACCTCACAATGGTTATGCCAGAGGCTGTGTTTCTCTTAGCAATGGCCTCTTTCCCATTTACCAAGATAGGATATAACCTCTTGTGGTAGTTTGGTACTCTTGTTGTCTCAAGACAACATACTGCTGACATTTTGTCATTCCCACTTACTAGCTCTCCCACCATTTGTTCCCCACCTTGCCTCTGTGGACATCTATATGCTACATGGCCCCACTGGTTGCATTTAAAATAGTTAACCCTTGGCCCTGGATGTGTACCTGGACTAGTGGCTTCCACTGCTACTGGCAGACTTTGTTGGGGTGGTCTGGGTTGCCCACCATGGGCTCCCTTAGACCCATGAGCAGCACTGGGTGTCCCTTTCATGTGCAGTGATGCCCTGCTTGCTAGGTATACATCTCCCTTCTTCCCCAGCTGATCTGCAGTATTGCATTGCCTATCAGCTAACCAGATTGCCATGTCCTCAGACAAAGTGTTAAGGGCTTGTTCCCTCACCAAAAGGTCTGCCAGCCCTACAAAAGTGGTGACCTGACACCCACTCACCCACCTATGAAAATAAGTGCTTAGTTCAGCAACATATTCACACATACTTTTATCTGCCTTGCCTCTGTGTTCATGAAACATTTTCCTATAAGCTTCAGGTGTTAACTTAAAATATTCTAAAAGACAATTCTCCACAGTATTAAAATGTAAGCAATCAGTATCAGACAATTTAGAAATAGCAGTTACAGCTTTACCATGGAAAAGGGGGTCAGGAACTCTACCCAGAGTTTTTGGTCAACATTATACTGTTTACATACTCTTTCAAATATATGAATGAAACTATCAAAATGATCCCCCTCTGTAAATTGTGGAAAACAATTTACTGACCTTTGTTGCTTCTGGGATTTGGTTACTCCCATCCCCATTATCTCCATGACCCTGGTGAAGAGTCAGCAACTCCTTTTCATGTTGCTTTGCCTCTCATTCCCCTCAGCTTCCAGATGTCATAATTTCCCTGCTGCTTCTATTTCCAAATGCTTGGCCTCTAGTTCAATTCTCTTTAACTCCAGACAGATTTTTAAGTCCACTGTGGAAAGGTTGTTCGTTTTCTGAGAGTTGTACATCTCCAAGGCCAGCCTGGTTGTCCTGATTGCTGGTCTGCAATGCAGCTGTGTGCAAGGCTACAATAATTTCTGCCTTAGGTTAGCATGCACCAGTCCTTTAGCCTGGCACATCTCAGCCAACTGGCTCCTTCTCAGCTTCCCATACCCCTCTACTGACATGCTTGCCTGCTCTCCCTGTCTAACTAAGCTAACAAAAAAAATAAAACAATTGTGATATGAAAATCTGAATATTCACTGTGTAGCTGACTGAGAGTACAAACACCTTCCTTAGTGATCACTGTTTACAGGCTACAGGAATGCAATATCCACACCACTACAAGCCAATTAATATGCAATGTGGCTATCCCACCACTGCCAACCAATTCATATGTAATGCCCTAGCACTGGCCCAGTAATCAAGGAGCCTCAATCCGCACCACTGGCAACAGTGGAGGATGTACACAATGGGAGGATTACAAGTACACACACAGTAAAGTGTAATTTTCCTTAAGAGCACACAGAGATCACAGTCAGTCTGGGGCTGGTTTCTTCCTCTTTCTCCAGATCCCCAATAATCACAGGAAATATCTAAAACATTGCACAACAGTTTCAAATAAATAAAGAAAACATCTAAGCTATACTTTACTATATTCCTATTTGAATCTAAAAGAGTTTACTTTGCCCTAAAAACTTACTTACAGCAAGGCAAGTGCAGATGATGAGTGGATGTTCTTGCTAGGTGAAAGACAAAATACAAAATTCCCAGTCTCTCTCTCTCTCTCTCTCTCTCTCTGAGAGATCTCTTAAATTAATATCAAATATTACTTCTGGGTTAGCTTGGATGACATCACTTTTTGTCACCTGACTTCAGTTCCCAAACAAAACCTCCCTTTGTCAGAAACTAACATAATTTTAGCATATCCCTGTGAAAAATACAGACCTCTCAGATGTTTGCAGATCCTGGAAGTCATAAAACAGTAAAACACTTCTACATCTTAAATCTAGTAACTACTTCTCTTTCAAAACAATACAAAATAATACAAAAAACTTCCAGCTCTAGACATTGTGTCTGTGACTGCACTGAAACTGAGAAATAACTTTTATAGCACAATTGTAAAACAATTTCATTTCAATTTATTTTCTTGAAGTTTTGCAAGCTAACCCTCTATGTTCTAGTTTCTTCTATTAAAACATATACATTTACACAATTACAATAGTTTATATACATTTCTATTCTAAGCCAGCAGGGCATGCTGTGGTTACATTTTAACTCAGTACTTTACAGCTTTATACGCACTTCTGCATGAATCATATCAATATTCACAAATGACATAGAATTATTTACAAAATTCCAGACAGCTGGCCTGGCAGTATTTCCTTTTGTGACAGTGGTATGCTGTTTAATCAACCTGGACATGTATTTGTTGCTAACATGATCAAGACACCTCCACTTTTAGCCCCAGTCCGTGCTGTTGTTGGTCTAAATTTGTGGAAGGCACTGTAGCATTGAACTGCTGGAGTACTTTCTATGGCTTTAAACTGAGTCTTGGTCATGGTACAGATGTCTACATTCTTCAGACTGAGGAGGGCTTAAAGTGTGTGGAGTATTTGTTTAGGTTCCCAACCTTGAGCAGTAACATCTTAAGGTTGCTTGTAAACTTTTTCACTATGTTGGTAATTTTGTCTTTTTGGTATTACCTAAAAAGGCTCTAAGAGTATAAAAAAAGTTTTAGCCTATATCTAAAAGCCAGCAAGGAGGGGGGGCAGCAGGTGGAGCCTATCCTTGGCAAAGCAACATGGTCTGCTGACCATGTCCTCCCATGCTGACAGATATCGGATTCTCCTGGAGTGACACCTGAAACTAAGCTAATTATTACAATCGATCATTGTATGTTAATATTGTGGCATCATCCTTGGTAAAGGTAGAATTCTGCTCAATCCAGCACTTGTACCCATCTGTGTCACATATTCTGAGATAAGCATTATAGCTCTTGTCATGTAGTCCAGTGAGGTATGTCTCAGGTCAGACTATGATTGAAGCATATTGGTACCTGTGGTGCACTGACCTGAGTGTGTGCCTGATACTGCAGATCCTGGCCCTAGATAGGCAACTAACTGTTCTCTTCTCCTTGTCTAATCTGGTTAGTGGGGAATCTGTGTGTTGCACAATGCAGTCCTCAGAGACAAGAGTATTAGGTAAAGTACATGCTTGCCTTATGAGTATTGCTCTTGGGGACCATTGGGTGTAGGCCTATGTGAGATATTTGGTGTTTCTTTTGGTGTGTGTTTTAGTGATTGCTGAAGAGCACAGTTGCTGATAGGTGGCTTTGGAGATCTTTGAGATTTAGGAAGGTTTCCTTTAAGCAGTTCAGCATAAGACAATGATTGTTTGTGTAGTAGGTTCATAGGTTTATAGGTAAGTATTAGTCTATCTGCCCAAGGGCATTTATAAGCCTAGCCAGAGTGCGTTGGCTTTCGCCACCCCCTTGGATTAGTTCCCTGTGCTTCTGACCAGCACAGACATTAGTTCCCTACACCTCTGTCCAGCAGAGCCACTGCAGTGATCCCAGGGGTAAATCTTCTGTTTCCCATCCACCCATCAAGGTTTGTCTTGAAGAGTGGTATTGACAGGCTCTGCCTGATGTATATTGGAATCTTGTTCCAAAGCATGGGGAGTCTCTGGGTCAGGAATCTATCCCTCCAACATGTCCTATTTATCGTTGTGGTAAGGTTTATATCCCTAGAGCGTGTGGCTCTCAGGAATTTGTTTTTTTAGGTGGAGCATATCCATCAATTCTGGGTTGGACATGGCCTTGTATGTCAAGCAGAGATCACCTCTGAGTAAGCGGTATGCAACCGAGTACAACTGGAGTTTCTTTAGTCGGGCTTCATAGGTCATCTGTTTGAGGCCAGTAATCTCCTTGGTGAGGTACTTTTGTGGTCTTTCCAGCTGTTGCAGGTGTCTTGTAAGGTACATCCCAAATGGGGCATTGTCTTCTATAATGGGTCTAATAAGTGATGAGTACAGAGGCACAATAACCTCTTTTGTTCTGGATGCGAACACTTTGAGATTAGGTGGGCCACATAGAAGGATTTTCTAACCACCTTGGCAATATGATTATCAAAGGAGAGATTGTTATCTACTTGGGTCCCCAGATTCCTTATTACTTTTTTCTGTATTTAGGGGACTACCACCTATGTGGTAGTTCACAGGCACTTTGTTTTTTCCAAAGGGGATAACTATGCATTTTTTGGCATTCAGCTTGAGGCCATGATTTTGACAGCAGGTATCCGTCTCAGTGAGACCCTTCTGGAGGGTATCTATCTAGAATGGGAGAGGTTTAAGCAAATTTCAGATTTACATTTTTCTAGTTCTCAACCCTTAAAATTGACATATAGGAAAGACAAAAATTTCAAGAACATTTTTGAGTTTGGGGGTGGAGGATATTCATCAAAAGGTTCTCGTAGATTAGGTACATTTAGATGTGGTTTTTGTTCTCAGTGCCAGTATATTTGTAATAAATCTGATATTGAAATTCCCAGTAGAAATAGGTCAATAAAAAGTCTTACACATTCCAACTGTAACACGAGTGGAGTTGTTTATCTAGCCACATGCCAGTCCTGTTCATCTTTTTACGTGGGGAAGACCGAGAGAAAACTAAAAAATAGAATTTATGAGCATTATTACGAAATAGGAAGACAGAACACCAACAATGCCCTATTTCGCCATTCACAAATTTGTAATCAAGCTCTTTTTTATTTTTTTGTGCTGGAGGTAATACCTAAAGAGGTGAGGGGTGGCATGTGGGAGACCAAATTAGAATATAAGGAATTATTCTGGCAATTAACCTTGGATGTCACGAGAGCACCAGGTCTAAATGATATAGTCTCGCTTCTTCCTGTCTTAAAATTGAGAGCAGCAAAATTATAGACAAGATATTTAGGTAATTTGTTTTCCACCAGAAGTTGATAGACTGTATATTGTTTGAAATAAATATTTAAATGTTCGTTTTATATTATAAGATGGAATTTCTGGTATGAAATTTCAAGTATTATATTATGTGTTTTCATATGAAAGGTTTTTAACGTGACATTTATGTGTATATATACTGTTTCTACGTTTATTTATACTTGTTTTTTTATTATTGGTGTTTTTAATAAGCCATTTAAATATTTTATTGTCATCAACTGCTCATTGGTCAGTATTTTATAGCACTCTGTATAAATTATTGCCAACACATTACAATCAGTTTTTGGTTTCTGAAGAAGGTTTTCGAAAACGCACTGTCAGTGTTTTGCGTTATTAAAGTGTTCTTGTGTGTTGAATATCGGTCTCATTACCCTCATTTGGTTTCTCCATTGTGAACTACTGTGTTTGTTACTAGGGTATCTGTATCAGCCGGAGAATCAGTTATGGCCCCTAGTTTGCAGTCATCTGCAAATATGGTCAGCCAAAGTCCTCATGTGCTTCCGTTTACCTCTGAGAAGTATATACCGAACAGGAGGGGGGACTGAGCCCTTGGGGACACCACTTGTAACCGGTTTAGCGTCGGACCTAGAGTCTGCAACTCTCACCGTGTGGGTTCTGTCTGTGAGACAATTTGCAACCCATCTTGTGACATAGGGGTTAATATTCAGGTTGGTGAGTTTGTCTATAATACCAGAATGGGGAATAGTGTCAAAAGCCTTTGTGAGGTCTAGGTAGGCTGTGTGGACCTCCTTACCCTCATCTAATGCCTTAGTAGCTGTCTCAAAGAAGTCCACCAGGTTTAGGAGGCATGATCTGCCCTTAACAAAGCCAAACTGGGTGGGGTCCAAAGTTTGGAGGTTCCCAATGTGTCTGTTAATGAGTTCCATGATGATGTGCTCCATAGCCTTGCAGACCAGGCTAGTCAGGCTTATAGGGCAATAGTTCCTGGGGTCCATTGTGGTGCCACCTTTGTGGATTGGGCTAACTGTTGCTGTGTGCCACTCCGTGGGTACATAGCCTGTAGAGAGGCTGAGTTTGAACAGTGTGTTTAGGTGAGGGGTTAGTTCATTTTGGAGCTCTTGTAAGACACAGCCTGGGACACCATCCGATCCCATTGAGGCTGTGTTTTTGGCTTTGGATAGGGCTGTTTTAACCTGTGTGTCAATGATTTCCAGGGCCTTATATTCTTCTGGTATGGTTATGGGCCCTTTAGGGAGTGAGAGGGGTGTGAAGTTTGCACTGAACCTGTCTGCCAAAATGTTGGCAATATCAGTTGGTTCAGTGTATTTTGTGCCATTCTGCACCATCTCTGAGCAGATCTGAGAATTTCCACTTAGGTTCTTGACATAGCTAAAGAACACTTTGTGGTTATCTTTGGAGTCCTTGCCAATTTTTCTTTCGAAGCAAGCCTTGGATGATTTAATGAGGGATCATAGTTTCTTGCTGATACTGATCAGGGATGTCTTTCCTTCAAGGATTTTGCTCTTATCTGTACTAGTTTCCTCCTTCTATTGTAGAGCCTGTTTATGACAGGGATCCACCAGACTGGTTTCTTTTTCTTCGAGAAGTGAGTCTTGGTTTTACTTGGGATAGTATGATCCATGCATTCCTGCATATAGTGCCTTTGTATAGGTTTCAGTAGCTTGGACAGTATCGTCCATTGGCGTGGGGGCTGTGAACCTTTCCACCTCGGTCTTAAGCAACATGAAGTTTGCTTTTGAAAAGTTTTTCATGGTGGTTTCCTTGATTGGGATTGGGGGCGGAATGTGAATATCCAGAGTGATTAGTCTATGGTCTGATCTAACCAGCAAGGGGTTGACTTCAGGTGTGGAACACCGGTCGCCCATGTTGGTGATGACCAAGTCCAATATGTTGTTCCCTCTGGTGGGGGTGTTGACCAGTTGATCCAGGGCGTTTAAGTTTATAAATTCTAGGAAGCGTTGGGCAAGGGAGTTAGTACTTGAGTACTTCTCCCAGTTAATGTTTGGGTAGTTGAAATCACCCAGTATTAGGGTGTTTGGTAGGACCTTCATATTTCCCAGTGTCTCCAGAAATGCGGAATAGGGGTCCTGGTTCATGGTGGGTGATCTGTAGCAAGCTACAATTTGGATTGCAGTTTTTCCCATTATTAGTTGCACTTGGATGATCTCTGATGCATCGTGCTGCTCCACTAACCTGGAGGTGTGAGTATCCTTGATGAATATGGATACACCCCTGCCTTTTGTGTTTCAGTCCGGGTTTTGTGGCAGAAAGGTATGGTATGAGTTATAGCCTGGTAGTTCTGGGGTGCTCTCTGGAGCCTTAAACCAGGCTTCTGTTACTGCACAGATATCGATGTTCTCCATACTGAGGAGTGCCTCGAGTGCATGCATTTTGAGGTTTAGACTTCTGGCATTGAGTAGCATTACCCTCAGTTTTTGGTTACTTGTGCTATTTACAGTGGTGGGTTTGTCTTTTGACCCTTGCCTAAAATAGGCACTATGGGGGCGGCAAGAGCCTTTGCCAATATTTGAAAGCCTAAGGGTGACAGGTGCAAGCCATCTCTTGCAAAGCAACGTGGCTTGTCAAGCATGTCATCCCAGGCAGACATATACTGGATCCCCTTTGAATGACACCAGAAACTTAGCCAATTGTTGAAGTTGATCATTTTTTCTTTATACTATGGCATCATTCTTGGTGAGGGCAGGATGCTACTCAGGGTCAGGGTCATACCTGCCTGGGCTACATGATCAGAGAGCTCTTCCATGTCTCTTTTCATGTAGTCCAGGGAGGTACGTTTCAGGTCATTCACACCAACATGTACAATGACAGAGTCGTATTTGTACTTGTTCTGGAGTGACCTGAGTGCTTGTGTTATGTGGTGGATCCTGGCGCCCGACAGGCAGCTAACTGTAATCTTCTCCTTGTCCAGCTTAGTTAGTGGGACATCAGTGTGCCTGACTATAGAGTCACCTATCACTAGTGTGTTGGGTATGTTATTTTGCCTTAAGGGCTGTGATTGCATGGCACACTGATTATGTGAAGTATGTGTTTCATGGTTGGTGATGGGTTATGGAGGTTGCTTGGATGTCTGCTTTGGAGGTCTCTGTTGCTTTTGCAGATTTTTATTTAGAGCCTCTGAGTATGTTTTCGTGTATTTATGTGTGTTATTTGCCTGTGTTGGTTTGTTAGGTCTATGTGAGACTGGTGGTGTGTTGCAAGTATTACCCTTCTCCTCTTGACAGTCAGTTACAGTCTGGGGTTGAGAGAGCTTTGCCTCCAGTCTGGCTGTATAATTGCATCTCTCGCATATATTAGTGTTTGGTGGTAGGAGGAGAGGGTTGTCTGTGTACACGAGGCAGTTGTAACATTGCGTCAAAATGCCCAGATTCACCAGTTGGACTGGAGAGTACACCTGAAACTGCCCTTTGGACATGCCTGAATAGGTAAAGTGAGCTGTTTTTCTGATTGACTGGTGGGGATGAATAGAGAGCTTTGTCCTGCTCGACAGTATAAGGGGGGCTAGTGCTAGGGGTATTTAGTGCTTGTTATGAGGTTTAAGCAAGTACTGGGCTGTAAAATGAATGGTTTGAGTGCTAAAGTTGAAGGGTTGTCTAGTTCCAAGGGAAAAACTGAAGAGTAGACTTTGTGGAGTCGGGAATAGTTTAACCCTACCTTTGCCCAGCACGCAAAACCACACAAATGCAGTTTTTATATCAGAAAGATTAAAGAGATAGAAATTAGTCCATAATGGGTGAGCAATATGCATGAGGGATGTAGTGTGAGTTTTCCTGACAACATTGTTTACATGTCAAATTTTTGCCTCCAGGGAAGTTGTGTATTTACATCTGTCACATACTGCATTATTTTCTTTAAAAATTAACTGGTTGTTTGAGAAAATGAGATGATTGCTACATTGCCTTAGGATGCCCAAATCTACAAAGCCACAGAGACATTAGGAGACTGTATATCCATGTTGTCCAGTACTATAATAGAGTGGGCTGCTTAGGATTAAGGACTGAGTTTTAACAGGGATCTTCTAGAGTAGTTTCTGGGGTTAAGTGCAAGACTTTATATAGTGCTAGGATATGGTAGTTCTTATTCTATGTGCAAACTAGTTTCTGGGCAAAGGGCAAGATGCTGAATAGCACTAAGGTATGGTAGTGCTATTCAATCCACAAGCTAGCTTTTCTAAGCTTAATTCCATGCATTGTCATGCTATTTAACAGGTTTCAGACCTAATCCTAACTTTACAGAGAAATTTTACCATCTAAGCATTATGCTACTATACAGGCTACTGCTAACTGCCACTGTAGGGGGCAGCTCCATGCCAACTTGTCTAATTTATAGCAGAGAAAAAACACTTGAAAATGACTCCTATACCCTCTAACCAATAAATGACCACACTTTGACTGCCCTGGAGTTCTTCCCAACTCAGAGAGAATAGATAAATACCTTCTGTCACAAGATGGATGATCCTGGAATTTCATAATGTAAAAAAGCAGTAAACATAGCTCTCAAGTGCAGATTAAATAACAAACAGCTACCAAACAATTAAGTCTCTTGCTAATTTACCTTCTGCGTGGTGATCTGGAGCAAACAGTTCTAGAAGAAGCTAACAGAGAAATGATGATTTTTACCATACAATTAAATTAAAGCTTTAAAATGCTCAAAAACAGTAGCTTTCACTCTATAAAGCAAGTATAGGTGCAGTAAATAAAAAAATATATTATTATCCTAGCCTGGATGGCTCTGCACGCAGTGGAAACATTGAAAAGCATTGCATAGTTCTGTTCAAGTAAGCACAGGTCCTTGCAAACTCTTCTGATTTATAGCAGAGAAAAAATACTTGAAAACTGACTCCTCTGCCCTTTAGCAAAAGAACCACACTTTGAGCTCCTGAAGTACTTCCCAACTCAGAGAGACCAGGTTAACACCTTCTGCCATAAAATGGATGATCCTGGAATTTCTTAATGTTAAAGTACAGCAAAAGTAGCTGTCAAGTGCATATTAAGCAACAGTTATTGAAGTCTCTCAACATCTAGGAGTTAGTTTATGATCTAAGGGGTAGCTGAAGTAAAAAAGAAGACTACTAGATTAATTATTTCCATGAATTCCCATACTAGTAAAATTCAGAAACTTGGCAGCAAAAATTGAAATAACACCACAGTTTCTATATTTATTTTTGCAATTAACACAGTTAATGCAGAGGTAATTAAGACAATGAGCTGTTAATGAGCTTTTCTTGTCATTTGGGGATAAATTCATGCAATCTTTGTTTGCCTGCTCTTTGACCTTGAGCAAGTCACTTAACCAAGCAGTGTTCTGGGGAAATTGAGAAACTGGGCTAGGCTCCACAGTGGTCTCCAGGACTATATGCTTAGTAACTTCCTTTGAACTAATGCGTTAGAAAATAACAATAGCTTGACCTCTGTCTGTGGCATCCAAATTATTCCATGTGATGGGTAATGCACAACTATAATCCCTAGTCTTAGTGATCTGTCTGACCTCTTAAGTAAGCTGTACCTCTTTACCTTAGCAGACTGCTAGGCTGATGCCAACAAAAACAAACACAAATAGCAAGAAGGTGTTATTAATCAGGTTGAGGAGGAACTCTAAAATGGGATAATGGATCTGCTCCTGCTAGACTGTAGCAGTCACATTCTCAAAACCAGATGCATTCAGAAGATATAATATCTTACTATTTAGACCAACTGGTTCTGGGCTTAACCAGCTCCATTGCCATAGAGTTTGTGGTTCTGACAATGACATAGGTGACTGCAATTAAAGTGACAGACCTCATACTTGAGGGGTCACATGGGAGGGAGTGGAACTGGCCAGACAATGGCAACTCTGCTATCTCAAGGAGTAGAGAGAATGAGAATGCCTTCACAGTATTATCCTCTGGTAGAAACCAGAAGGCTATCTTCAAGTGCACTAAGTTGTTAGCTTAGATACAGACACAGGAGGAAATGCCAATGTGCTCAGCAAGAAGGATGATAAATGCTGGTTGAGGTGCAGAGAGGCATCAATGACTTGTCAAAGAAGATAGAAATGACATGCTAGCAATTATGGCTAGGGAGGGGACAGATGCCAGGATATGGAACTGGCAGCAGCATTTTCAGAAGTGCTGCTTGTGCTAGATTAAGGAAAGAATTAGGGAATATGACTATATTGCAGTGAACAAACGAAAAAGCCTGAGCAGGAGCGGCCCTAGGTCAATTGGTGCCCTAGGCAAAAGGGCTCCATGGTGCCCCCCACCACACTACCTGGTGCCCCCATCCTGGTCTATCTACATCAAATAAATACTGGAAAAGCGTCCCTGCAAGACCGATGCCCTAGGCGGCCGCCTAGTTGGCCTATGCCTAAGGCCGGCTATGAGCCTGAGACTTGCAAAAGGATTGGGGTGATGTGGAAGAAAGCTCAACAATATGACAGTGCCAAGCTCCATCCTGTCCCAAAGAAGACAGTGGTGTTCACAGATTTGTTGGAAAGGTAAAGCACAGAGATCATGCTTTTAAACTAATATGGAAAGGGTGAAAGATGTCACAGAAACAGAATAGAGGGTACGTAATCAAAAGAAAGAAATAGTGAACACAGACTGTAAGAGTGGAGCAAACAAGGTGACTCAGAACATAGTTAATTAGAATTTAGACATACACACCTCCAGGCTGGTCAAACAGTATGATGCGCAGGAGACACTCCAGGTGCAGTTAACCATTGACAAGACCCCTATTCAAATCATAGCTAGCTACAGGCCCCCAACTTTAACTCAAGATGACCATTCCACCTATCTGGACCTCTTTGAATCTATCAAGATTCAACCTTTTACCCTGATTGCAGGCAACTTTAACTTTCCAACCATAGACTGGAAGAAATACTCATGCCAAAACACAAATGCCCAGAGATTCCTTGATTTCATCAATGCAACTGCCTTGGACCAGTTGGTTGACAACCCCACAAGAGGTGAAAATATCTTGGACTTGGTATTAACCAACATGAGTACCCACTGCAGCATCCCTACAGTGTCATCATCCCTGGTAATATACAACAAAATTGGTCACTTTCAAAGTCACCATCTCCCCCGACCACCCCCTAGCTAGGGTCAAACAAAAACAACTTCTCCAAAGTTGATTTCAGCCTATTGAGGGAAGGTATAAACAGCTTCACAACCCCCTCACCCTCATTAGGAACTGGCACATATGTCCAAACCTACAAGAAAGTACTATACTAGCATTTATATAGATGAATGGAATCAGGAATACCCGACAGGATGAAATCATCCTCCGCAAGGAAGAGTAAACCTGTCTGGTGGACATCTACAATAAATAAACTCTATAATAAAAGAAAAAAAATGCTGTCCAGGACCAAGAAGAAGCAGGTGCCTAATTGGAAACAATCTCTCCTTAACCTGAGCAAGCAAATAAGAGCACTAGTGAAATCCTCTAGAGCAAACTTCGAGTCCAAACTGGTCACATCTACAAAAGACAATCATAAGGCCTTCTTCACATATGTCTGCAATTTCAAAGGAAGCACCCAGATCTTCTCAGAACTGGTGGTCAAGGACACCACATGCACAAACTCTGTAAATATAGCCAACGTGCTGGCTGTTAGGTTCAGTGAAAGCTTCACCCCTCTGTCCCCCTCATCAGTAAATCAGGACATCGCCAGCACCTGTCCCCTCCCCTTATCTCTAGGGAGCAAGTCATCACTGTCCTCTAAATGGCAAAAAATGCAACCTCCATGGGACTTGATAGCATCTCAGGCTTTATCCTACATGAACTCAGGCAGGAACTTGCAGCACCATTAGGCACCCTATTCAACAAAAGCCTGAGTACCAGCTTCATCCCAGCTGAGTCCAGGACAGCCACTATCACCCCTTTCCAGCCCCATTTAGATTATAGACCATCAGAATGTGAATCAAAGGACATGACCTGATTAA